>NW_028292586.1:2000593-2301186 GCF_029948245.1 Actinia tenebrosa | reverse complement strand
CATAAAAAACATAATGGGTTATGCCTGGAGTTGAAGACGCCTAAGGGTAACGGCGTATTATCCTCAAAACAAGAGGCGTTACTCACACAATACGAGGCAAATGGTTACCTAACCATGGTGTGCAACGATTACGACCTTATATGTAGGGAGATCGACCATTACGCGGAAGGCATTCGTGTACCTTGTCCTTGGTGTGTTAAGGCTTTTAAGACGCAGGAGGCGTTAAGGACTCACCAAAGAATATTTCATAGATATAATGATAGTTGAACAGACACACTGGCGTGAATTAGTTCAAGGCATCACATACAAAATAAAAAATTACGTCGTCTTCGAAGACATCAGCCGCTTAAGGTTGGTCCTCAAACACGAAGGTAAAGAGTGCACCCTGTGGGCACCTGACTGTGTGCGGTATGTAATCCAAGGTGAAGAGTACACGCACATACGCAGCTATGGTAAGGTTAACGGGCGATGGAAGTTCGACGTTGAAAGGAAGGTAGATGCTAATCCTCTTTGTGATTAGAAGTCATCCTCATGAGCGGTTAAGTATTGGTCTGCTACGGCGGACCTCATTTTTTCTGTCATGTGGTAAACGGATGCGGTAATTAAGACACCGCCTATGAACGCTGCGATTTGAGGTATCATATATCTTTCTCATTTTCTTGGCGTTGGCGATCCAAGACGCCTCCCGCAAACAACTGTCGTAGAGGCAACACCAACCGCAAAGGCGGCGTAGAATAGCACCGTGGAACTCATTAGATATTTTCTTTTTTCCAAGCCTTTCGTACCACCAGGTAATGGTCTAAAGGACGTGGTCCGTCGTATAGACAGCACCAAATATGTTGTCCACTCCGTTGACAGCCGCAGCGATCGCAAATAGCCTCCCAGTGTTCCCTGTCCTCCCATTTAACACCCTCAACATCGTCAAAGCCTACAAAGGTTTGGTCAATTTCCTTCTTAAGCTTTGTCAGCACCCGGGAGGTTTCAAGGGGGCAACAGCGTTCGGCTATGTCACCGTGGGTTTCGCAGGCAATACCTTCGAGGTGGTAACGGCGGCAGCGGTACTTATGCCAGTTCTCTTCAAAGAAGGGCTCATCACAGCGGCGGCAGCAGTTCTTAAGACAGACCCTGTTGTCGCGGTGATATCGTAAGGCTTGGAGGGTGGACAGCTCTCGACCGCAGTCACCGCAAAGGGTGCTTACGGTCTTTTGACAAACCTTTTTGGAAAGATGGTATTGCAGTCGCTGCTTACTGCTGAAAGATTTATTACATTGCATGCACTCCATTATACATACCTTATTTTTTATTGTTATTTTGTTAAACCCTGCAAGAGGGTTTTAGGATAGGGTCTATTATTTCTTGTTGTTTTGTTAAATGCCTGCGAGAAGGTCTTAACAAATTAACAATAATTATTAAGACTCTTTTGAAACCTCTTATCTTACTTTAACAAATTAACAATAAATAAGAAGACCTTATTTAAAACCACCTTGCAGATCCTCTTTGTAGGTGTCAGCTAAGGTTCGCTGTGCTTTAGGATCTGCGGGACACCAATGCCCAACAAAGGATCCTTCGGGGAATACCTTATTACAATGAAGGCAGGTGTATTTTTTACACGGTTTGGGTATCGGTGTTTTGGGAGGGGTAATGCAGTCGGCAGGTAGTTCGCACGTAATACAGTCCATATATTGAAATGGTAATGAGAACTGTATTCTATGGAGGGTATCGCATGAAATCCTTAATGGACTCCTTAGCCCAGCCCGCCATTGTCAAAAGCGCGCCAAACCGTTCTGCGCGCTTCAGACCGCACATTTCATCGTACAATTCCTGCACGCGCTCTTTTAACCGGTCTATCTCTTCCCTTTGCATTTCTATGGTGTCTCTTTTATCTTTTGCGTCGCCGGCAATTCTTCTTACTGCGTCCACTGGGTCCATTGTATATATAATGGATCCGAATCATATTCCCTGCAATGCTCTGATAGTAGGACCCACCGGCTGCGGAAAGACCCAGTTCGTGGTAGAGCAGCTATTAGGACCCTTTAGATACCGCTTTGACTACATAGTGCTATTATGCCCCACCTACGTGAACAACCGCACCTGGACGGGCATAGGAGTGAAAGACGACGACTTCTTTGTAGATATCTTAGACCCTAACGAGTTATCTGGGCATCTTAAGTTCTGGCACAAGCAATTCCCTAAAGATACGCAGACTTTACTCATACTGGATGACATTGCCTGTGGGGACGACGTAAAAAAGCGCACCTCCGAATTAGTGAAGCTCGCTTTCAGCGGCAGACACGACAATATCAGCGTTTGGTTGCTTTCCCAGCAGCTTACCAGTGTCTCTAAACCCTTTAGGGAAAACATAGGCTCTCTCGTAGTATTTTATACACCCAGTAAGTCTGATCTGGAAACCATCTTAAGCGACTACGGTGGTGAGATAAGCAAGGAACAGTTGCATGAATACATGCGGCATTTAAAGACGCACCAACATTCCAAAATGATTTTCTCTTTGAGGTTTCCTTATGACGTTAATGTATATGGAGATTGAGCAGCTCTTAGATGAAGTCCCCACGCAGTTAGACGAAAGTAACCTCAAGGAACAACTTAACATCCTTGTGTCTTCGGGGAAGTGTAAAGAAATGATAGGCAGGGAACTTACCCATGAGCAGGTTAATAAGCTGTCGGAAGAGGAAGTCAAAAAGTTCCATAAAAGGTACGAGGCTGCCCTTGCAAGTAAGACCACAGACGCCGTCGCAGACTCCGCTATCCGACTTGCAACTAAATTGCTTGGACTTGCACTGCCTATAGACGACGTGGAGCAACTGCGGAAGGACATAAGCGAGGACTATGTCATCGCCCAAGAACTTAAGATAACCTGCGGCTGGTTGTCTTTGAAGTGCGGTAAGTTAATGGCAGTCGCCTCTGCGGCACTTCACGTAGCTCAGCACGTCGACTTGAAGGAACTTACGGCCTCTTGGAAGGACTTCAAGAAGAACAGAGACGTTGAAAAGGTCTTCCAGGCAGCACTTACTGAGGTACCTGATCAAGTCGCCTCAAGTACCTAGTCAAGTCGTTGTCAAGTCACCTCAAGTACTTAGTCAAGTCGTCCTTAAGTCATTCTCAAGTACTTAGTCAAGTCGTTGTCAAGTCACCTCAAGTACTTAGTCAAGTCGTCCTTAAGTCATTCTCAAGTACTTAGTCAAGTCGTTGTCAAGTCATTGCCAAGTCATTGTCAAGTCGTCATCAAGTTACTTGTCAAGTCCTTCAAGTCCCTTAATATAAGATGAGTGACACCGAAGAACAACCAGAAAAGGCTCCCGTAGAAGATACCAAGATTACCAAGGCTAAATCTCCGGGCAGAGTCGCTGCCGGAAAGAAGCTCGCGGAGATGAATAAAAAGAACAAAGCAAAGAAGGAGGAAAAGGTGGAGGAAAGAGAAGAGGAATCCTTTATCAATCCTGGGTACGTCATTGGCGCGTTAGGAGTCGCTATAGCAGCAGGCAGCCTCTACTTACAATGGCGGGCTACGAAGCCAAAAGTAAAGTGGGAGGCCGCAACATATCACGCACCTGTGGAGGTTAGAAAAAGTAAGATCCCTGAAATGGAATAACCTTCTCGCTTTGTAATATAATGTCGACCGCGTTGTTGAAAACTGTTGAAGAAGCAGCTATCATTACTTCTATTGTTGCGGGTATTGGTTGGGTAGGTAAGAAAGTGCTCAAAGAAGACTTTACTGAAGACCCAAGCAAGAGCTTCGCTAACTTTGCTAAGATGACCGCTGCCGTAGGCGGGGCTATCATGCTAAAGGATTACCTACGAAAGGAAAAGTACCTGCCTACGACGTAATATATAATGGCTGGCTTAGTCGCAGGTGGAGTCATTGCAGCTTTAGCATTCACTGGAGCTAATTATGGCGGTCAATATTTGGATAGATTAGTCAGAGGCGACAAAAGCGGTGCCGCCGAAAGGAAGAGACACGACTTAGCGCTGGAGAAATATCAGCGGGACGTGGCAGCTTGGAATGAAAAAAGACAAGCTTACAGGGATTGGTTGGATAAGAACTACCAAGACAAAATGCAGGCAGACAAGAACTTCGAAAACACAGACTACGCCTTCAAACTTTATGCGCAAGCACACCCCGACTTTAGAATGAAAAAGCCTCAGTTCAAGAATTACTACCAGCCTTCTAAGAAACAAAAAGACAATGAATTGGTCTTTGTAGGAGTCGCAGGGCTGGCGGGAGGCGTGGCCTTGGCGTATCTAATATAATGATCGTCTTTTTGGAAAGCGACAAGAATAACTTTACTACTTATCTGAATCCTCCCATCCGCGCGGAAAGGGTTCGGCTGGTTAGTTGCTCTTTGTACAATTCTTGGTATAATTTAATTAATGGCTTTGTCGTCGTGACTTCCACCAAACCAAAAATACCAGATTCCCATTACACCCCCATAACACTGGCTAAGGAGCTAGCAAAGCATGGATATACTCTTACCACAGGATTGCCCCATGAAATGACATTCAAGAAAAATAATGGGAGCGCCAATCTAAAGGACAGTTCATTGGTAGAACTCCTGGGCCTTACTAGTACCACGATAAATAGCGGTAGTACATATGATGTGAAATGGAAAGTCGCATCCTCTTATGAAGTCTATTGCGACTTGGTCCATAGTTACAACAATGGAGAAAAGTCTTCTCTTATGTCCAAGTTTCTGCCCCAAGGTAATCCATTTGACCCAGTAGAATACACTCCCATTTCTTTGAGCTATGACTTATCTAATTTGGTAGAAAGCATAAACATCACCATTAAAGTGGACGGAAAGACGGTGGATTTTAACGGACGTAAGATCAATCTTGTTTTGGAATTCATATAATGGGCCGCGTAGAGGACAAACTTAAAAGGATTTACTATGGGCCGGAAGGCTATTGGAGAGGAGCGTCAGCTATCAAGAAACTCGCGACCGCGGCCAGGGTATCAGACGAAACGGCTAAGAACTGGTTGAAAAAACAAACCCTCTGGCAGGTTTATCTTCCCGTGCCTAAGTACATTCCCAGGCCCAGCTTCACCGTAAATACCCCCAATGAAGTTCATCAGGCGGATTTGCTTTTCTTGCCGCACGATAAGGTGAGAAAGAAGACCTATAGGTACGCTTTGACCGTAGTCGATATCGCAAGCAGATACAAGGACGCCGAACCTATAACCAGCAAGGATTCTGGGGAAGTCGCAGAAGCCCTAGGTAGGGTTTATAAGCGCGTCTTGAAATGGCCTAAGCTGCTGCAAGTGGATGCGGGGACGGAGTTTATGGGCGTGGTTACCAAGACCCTGAAAGACCACGACACTAAGATTAGAAGAGCTAAAGCAGAGTACCACAGGGGTCAAAGCATTGTCGAAAGATTCAATAAGACCCTGGCCGAGCGTCTCTTTGGATACCAGTATTGGAAAGAGCTGGAAGATCCCTCCAAACGCAATAGGGAATGGACTCAGAGGCTCCCCCAGGTCGTCGCAGCTTCGAACAACGAGGCGGCCAGGGCTACGGGAATGAAACCCAGGGATGCCATAAAAAAGAAACACGTGGAACACAAGTCCTTCATCAGAAGTTCGAGGGCGGTCTTCCCCCATGAAAAGAAATTAGGTAATGTCACGGTTCGATATCTCTATGAGCCGGGTGAATTAGAAGGAGGATCCAAAAGAGCTACGGATCCTAATTGGTCTTTGGAAACTTACCAGATCCGAAGTGCGATAGCTAAGAAGGGTCAGCCCATCTTGTATTATCTTCATGATGGTCCCACGCGTGGGTTCGTCAAAGAAGAACTGCTTATCGTGTGATGTCCGAATGCTATCGTATGCACTCCGTCATCACACATCCATCGCTTACCGTCAAATGCAGACAGTGACACCTTCTCCTGCGTGACGTTATGTATCTGATGACCATAGCTGCGCAGGCTGTTCATCTTATGCCGCTGTTCCTTGCGTGTTCGTAATACGTTGAGGTAGGACTCGTGCGTAATGTCCTTCTTAACCACATACTTTTTTACGCCTTTAGCTTTCTTTTCTACGCCGTCTAACTTTAGCACGCTGTACATCTTTGGTTTCAGACCCACGTATTCCACGATGGGTTTTCCTAACATTTCGTCTTTCATCTTCCCAATTACCTTCTTATTCTTCGCAGAGTAAAGGAAGTGCTCCTTCGGGTAACCGCTGGTGTCGTACTCGTCTATGTCGGGGAGGCAGTCTTTGTAAACGTCTTCCGTTTGCACTTCTAGAATTAGGGAGTCGGTGTCTGTGTACAGGAGGCGACAGCGGTCTCCGTACTTTGGCTTAAGCTTATCGTAGTAGAACTCGTACATAAGCAGCTTCGATAGATCCAGCACCGTAAAGCCTGTGTAAACGGGCTTGTTTAGTAAGAGGTTTGCCTTTTTCATGTGAATCACGTAGAAGTTCAGCATTTCTACGTATCTAACGAAGCCTGGCTGTGACACGTATGCTTCTGCTTCCTCTTTGGTGCTGACTATTTTTACGCTTACGCGCTTGCGGATGTTCTCCATTGTCTTTCCGAACACGCTGTTGTTCATCAGTTTGAAGAGATTTTTCTCGAAGTCATTTTTCGCTGCGGTACGCTTTTGCGTGTTAAAGTCAATGTAGGGGCGCATCCAGGGTTCCTGCGTGAATTTTAGGACTCTGTGGATCTTCTCTACGCGCATTCCGTGTCGCACGTAGAACTGCAGGTTGCGGTAATGTACCACATACTTCTTCTTATCCATCAGGTTCATAGTTAGTTTCCTGTACGGTTTGTAACCAGGGCACATTTGCTTTTGCAGCGGACTTAGCTGCTTAAATGGTATCTCTATCGCTTCTGGTGCTAAGGGGAACTCATTGTGTTCGTCGTGCAGGCGCTCTGGGTACTCCAGATCCACTTCTAAGACGTAACCCTTGTCTTCCTCCTTTCCTACCTGCATGTAGAAGTCTATCGGCTTCACTGGATCCCATTCGAAGTCTCTCACAGGTAGGTACTGTGACATTGCCCAACCATAAAGGTTATTCGCATCCAGGTAGTAAATGTATGTGGTTGGTTTCTCTGGGTCGTGCTCTACTAAGGGGTTGTTTGCGCGGGCGTAACGTCGGCTGGGTCCGCATACGCCGCCACGAATACCGTCTTCCATAAACCGATACATGTCGTACTCCGTTAGGAGATCCAACTGCGCATTTGTCTTCTTTAACAAAGCACTCCAGCTGAGCCCAGGAGCCGTGTAGAAATTAGCGGGATCCAATCCGTAATATTCCATAGCCATCTTTCTGAAGCTTTGGAAAACATCTGCGAGCAGCACTACGTCAGACCTTAGGTAGATGTCGTGGTAGTCACCCATGTTCTCACAGGAGTACTTTTCCCACACGTCTAACGCATGCTGGTACTCCTCATCCTTTATACCAGACTCGTTTAGGGTGCTGTAGAAGCGATCTTTGGGTGGTAGGGGTTCTTTGAATCGATCCCAGGAGTCCATGTATTCGTATGGGTAGACTCCTTTCCTTTCCGCGCCGTATTGACTGGAAATGGGAAAGTTGGTGTTATACTTTACGAGGTTTGCTAAGGAGTCCGCCATAAACTGCTGCGAATCTAAGAACTTTAGCTTACCCACAGTTACGGACATGTAGCGCTCTTTGTTGTTGGGTATGCATTTGACGTCGGAGCCGTCTGTTCCTTGTAGTAGCAAATGGGAGTCGTAACCGCGGAGGTTGTGAAAGAACACCGGAATCTCCATGTCTGGATTTACTTCGAAGTTTATATTGCATTTCCAATGAGCCGCTCCTCTGTATTTACCCGTGATGTGGCAGTGATCCCTAACCTTATCCACATAGAAATCCTCAACAAATGCTTTGTGACAGTGAATGCAGTGCGTGGAGGGCTTTCCCGGCTTCTCACCTTTCTTAGCATACTTCCCGCATTTAAAATGAGCTTCTCCTAGATACTTTCCATCTTCATCCCACGCTTTCTTGGCTCGTCTTCCAAACTGAAGAAGCGTATGTTGGCAAATGTGGCATTTTTTTGCCTTGTTAAAAGCCTCCTGGTTCTCTTTGGTAAATTCCATCTTCTTTGGACGTCTTAATTGTTCTCTTATCTCCCCCTCCTCTTCTCGCAATGCTTCTAGAAACTCATTAGCTGCGTTCTTACCTCGGTAAATCACAGGAGGGTTTGCTTTACCATCTGATCTGACTACTATGTAACCAAAGGAGCAGATCTCGTGTAATCCTACCTTATTCGTGGCGCCACGTTTCTGCTCTTCCTTAGTTATCAACGCTTCGAAGTCTGCATATATCACGTAAGGTACTTGCATCTGCTTTTGATGGTCTGCGTATGAAAGCTCTTTGTTGGTGGGCATCTGGATCCGTTGCGCCACTTCTTCGACTCCGCGGCAGATCTCATCGTGTTTCTTTAGGGTATTTAAGGATGTAAATGACAGCAAGCAGCAGTCGCAGAAGTACTTTTTGCCTTTGTGCTTAGTATGTCTGTAGAATAGTCTGCTAATGTGTTTAACCCATGAGTAGTGTCCGCCGTGGTAGAATAAATGTACGCGCTCTCCTTTACTTTTTGACAGAACTAACGGTACTATCGTCTGCTCTCTGACTCCGTAAACGTTAATTGCTAGATCGTTTATTTCCTCAAATATGGGGATGTCTATCAACTGCATGGGAAATTCCACACCATCCCACTCTAAATCGTCTGTGGGATACTTACTTGTCCTACAGGGATCCTTCTCTGCTGGATACAGTGCAGACCTGATTGCCCACATAAAGCATCGATTGTCTTCATTCTTCACGTTTACAATAGCCTTCTTCCTTTCTACCCACGTTGGTAGCGGTACGTAACTCCCCCCTCGTATGGGTACGTACCTGGCTATACTTATCTCTATTCCTTCAACCTCCTCTACTGTCCAACCCGATCCTTCTTTCGTGTAGTTAGACAGCGACTCCATTATCGCTTCTAAGGCTTCACTGAGTGACCTATCCAGATTCGTGGATTCTAATATCACTAACGACTTTGATCGCAACATTGCTGTCGTCATTACCTCGTCTTTTGATAAACTTACTTCTACCATTATGCTCGCTTTCAGGGCTCCTAATTCTTCTATACCTTTTCGGAGAGTCCTTTTAACCTTCCTTTCTGACTGACGCCAAAACTGTCTAACGTCAATCTCACCGTTACCGGGTATTGACACCGTGCTGAAGTTGCTTTGGGATTCCATCTATATAATAGGAAATATTTTATACCTAATACCAAGCACTTTTTAGGTCGTCGTAGTCGTACTCACAGTCCTGACAATGCCAAAACAATTTAACCTTAGTCTCAAACTTCTTACCACATCCACAATCATAACTGCTCATACACTTCGTCTTCATTTTCAAATGCTTTTTCAAATCCGCTTCTTTCTTAAAAGTTCTCTTACAATCTTCGCACTCCATATATAGACTAACATATTTGCGCTGTTGCCCCCAACCACACTTGGAGTGGGTTGTTTCCGTAGGTGGATTTTTGACACGGGTCTTACCCCGTGTTGAGATTGCGCTGGAACCCCCATTCCCTATACTACTTATATAAGTGCGCGCACGTAAAAAAATCATTTAGAGCGAAATGAAGATGTCAAACAAAACAATAGGATTTGGATTCCATTACAATAATGTTACAGTATAATATTTTCAAGAGTACGTTTTGTAATTTCTCTAAATATTATTATAGGAATTTCAAGTGCAATCATAATATTTTTTCAATATTTGGCATTCCTAAAGAAATTCCCCAAAACAGCTATGTTAAGAATGCCTGTTTTAGTAATGTTATAGCAGTATTTTATCGAAGAATTTCATCAAGTTGTCATGATTTACAGAGGAATTCCAAGAACGATTTGATGTGAATTCTGTGTTGAAGGAAGATATATTATACGAACACGGCCAAAAAAGGTTAAAATTTGCGACAAAGTATAAAAGCCATAAATATATTTTATTTCATGCTAAGTTTACAAATATTGTATTTTCGTGAGAATTTCTGTGAAATATTTATAAATACGACTCCGATATTGAAAATGCTTATTGCAAAAGATAATACAATCTTGTTTATAAGTAATCAAATGACGAAAGTTCTCAAAAATTTTCAGGATTTTCAACAATTTAGATAGGAAAATAATTTTAGTTTGTTCTAAAAAGATAAAAATGGTATATAGTTTAATCTCGACACTGTTCAAAAAGGTTTTTATTTTATTTTATTGACTATTAATATTAAATATATAGCGGCTATTTGATTGACGTTTCGCAAACATGCCAACGTGAATGATGAAGGTATGTATAATGCTCTCTTCGAGGGAACTTATTCATTGAAGTTATTACTCGAGAAAAAATAGTTACGATTTGATTATATAATAAAATGGTTATTGAACCAGAAAATCTTAACCAAAAGGCTAAGCACTTTTTAATTCACGAATAAATATATAAAATTTTACATTGTTTGGAAATGAAAAAGTTTTACGATTTGACCCTCGGGTTAAGCGAATTTACGACCCTTCATTCGTAATTATTTTTGAGTTAGCATTTTTCTTCTTTTTAAAAGTTTTTATTAGCATTTTGTTGGACCAAAAATACTAGTCATTATCTGATATTATCCCTAAAGAAGATTTATTGTGTTAAATATGTTTTTAAAGTATTGTACAAATATCTAATGTACATTTAGAAAACACTCTATATTAAACATAGCAGAAATGTTTACTCTTTAATACTTACTATGGAATACATTAGAATCCATTATTTTGTTGTTTATAGACTTCCATTCCTCCAACATCTCAACCAAATCTTGACATTTAGCTTTGGATAAAAGTCGTTCAATGAACTTTAAGCTTTCCTTTCCATAATACTGGTCAATGACTTTTACCAACACCTCGCCATCACTGGCTTTGTCTAGTATTTCTGTATGAAGAATATCTTTGGTTAAAAAAGATTTGATTAATTGAACTTCTTTTCTTTGCAAACGGCGACCAATGTCTTCTTTAATTTCTTGTAAGGGAGAGAGAACGTTGACTTGGAGTTGGTCGCGTTGGTATTGGAGTAATTCGGCGGCCATGATGATTGCAAAACAACAAACTCACACACTAACAGAAGGTTGTAATTACCATCCAAGGTAGAAGGGATTAGTTAGTCAGACGTACAATCGAGGGCAAAATTTTCAGCTGATATTTGACCTTCAATAGTTAATAGAGCCGTAGGCGGGATTTGATCTGTCCGTAGGTATGCAAGAACTTGGAATGAAGAGTTTTTCCAATTCAACGCCGGGTATCTTTCAGTAAGATCTTGAGTTTCAGCCAGGACTAGGGGTTACAAACGCACCTAGCAAGTACTTGATTAAATAACTTTGATCCATTGGATGGTCCAAAACGACGTATATACAGTAGCAACTCTTGGTTAGTGGGACAGTGGCACCCAGAGGAGTTTAGCCACGCGACCTTGGGGTTCAAGAACCACAACAAACGCCACCTTCTACAGCGTTTTATCTTATCTCTTGTCTGACATTCTCTTGTCTCAGTTGTCTAACAACCAAAGTTTATCAAGATTCCATCCAATTCTGCACAATTTCTGTTAGGAAATACAAGATTAAAGGTATAATTTCTCCAAAAATGTGTAGATATAGTAAAATGTTACAATTAAGAAGCGCCTGTTTTTTTCTAATTTTCACCTTCAAGTACGATCAAAGCCATGTAAACAAGAGATAACTGAGGCTCAATATGCTAAATTTCAAGAATAAAAGAATAAATAGTTGAAAATCTCTTGAGAGAAGGTTCGTTATGCGGCTGGTTAACTATGTGTGAGTGCCAAATGATCCCCAGGGGACCCTAGAAGGGATGTAATTTACCTTGTACTCACGTTCCTTGAAGAGGTCAAAACGTGGAACGCCTTGTTGTTAATGCCATTGCTAAGGAATAACATAAAGAATTTCTAGTGGAAAACATTGAATGATTTCCTGAATAACCTAATCAATGGGTGTTTATTTTAAAAGCTTTCCTTGAAAGCAATTTTCTGGAAAAAAGAAGAATGATTGACTTGCTGGAATCGTTACAGGAACTTTTGCCTGAAGCGCAACTCCTAAATTTAATACTCGTTCTTGGTGCATTTTGCCAACTTTTCAAGCTAGAAATTATTTTAATGAAACAGCATTAACTTATAAACAAGTTCACTATATTCATGGCTTCTGTAAAGAACGAAAGAGTGCAGTTTAAGCGCGAGCTTGCTGATGGAAAAAGTTCTGTAGAACCGCTAACACTGACTGATTTGGAAGCAGAGGACCCAACAGATGAATCAACTCAACTGATATCTCCCAGAGATCTGGCGCAGATAAACTTTAGATCACTCATTGGCCACACAGATGAGGTTTGTCTCTGGACTACTATGTCTGTACTCATCAAATGGCAGCCATGCTTCTTGGATATAGTTTGGAAACAATTTTTTTTTTATCATCATGAAAACCTTTTTTTTGTGCACCAATTCATGAATTAAAATATCTAAAAACCAATATAGCCTGTCATAGACTTTTCTCATAAATAGCTGCCAAACGTGGTTTGGACTATGGACAATTGAATGAAAGTGAGGTCAGAAAGGCCTCATTAGTAAACAAAGTCTACTCAGTAAGATCTCTTATGACAAAGTCATTCATCTCACCAATAGACTCCTTCACATTTCCCTGCACCATCTTGAAAAGTAGTCGTGCCTTTGCATTGAAGCGAGACGAATGGTGAGCTTGCAGTGATAGAGACCTGTGAATAATTGTCCAAGGTGTAAAAGGGGTCTCTATAATTGCAAGCTCACCATTCATCTCGCTTCGATTCAAAGGCACGGCTACCTTTCAAGATGGCGCAGGGAACCGTAAAGGGGACTATTCGAGTCCTTTTAAGCATCTCTTGAAGTAAGGGTGAATGACTTTGACACATAAGGTAGCACTCAGTAGACTTTGTTTACTAATGAGGCCTTTCTGACCTCGCTTCCATGCAATTGTCCCTAGTCCCAGCCGCGTTTGGTGGCCATTTATGAAAAAGGTCTATAATATTCCTTTTTCTCACTCAGTGAATACCACTGTGATCCTGGGATTATTGGAAAATCATTCCAGAAGGAATTTGTGATGTAAAGAATGAGAACTTGAAAAATACCAATTTTTTTCAAACCTCACAGACTTTTACAGTGCAAATCAAAAGACGATGGGCACCTAGTAATATTTCAAGAATGTTTAATAATCAATCAGAAGCATTACTGTTATTTTTCTGTTATCTTGCGGTTAGAAAGTCAATTCTGATTAGCCAAAGAACAATAAATAATTCCTGGAATATTTCTAAGTGCCCACGGTTTTTCGATTCACACTGCAATGGTATCTATTAATAGCTGACTTTAAAATAATGAGCCTAAAATCATAGTAATCAGAAACAGCAGTGCATGTGAGAGAAAGTACTATTTTATGATAGTGCACGTGATTTCAGAGATTTAACTTGCAACTTTTAACATGTGTACTATTTCTTCAGGTAAATACTTGTTCATTTTCACCTGATTGGTCAAAAGTTGCAACAGGAGGCGATGACAGTTTAGTAAAACTTTGGGATTCCAAATCAGGTAAAGTCCTGTTCACCTTGGAGGAACACCAAGGTGCAATCAAGTGTGTGTGCTTTTCACATGATGGACAGCTGTTTGCCTCTGCTTCTTATGATCACACTGTTAGAGTATGGAATACCATGACTGGAAAACAAGTTTACTGCCTTCAAGGTATGCTAATCTGCTGATAAATATACTGAATATGCTGAAACTCTTGTGAATAAATTATTCATTTAATTTAAGGGCACACCCATAGTGTTGAGACATGCTGCTTCTCTCCTGATAGTCAGTATCTTTGTTCTGGATCTTGGGACAATTCTGCTGTTGTTTGGACTTTAAAGGTAAAATGACAATCATATGGTGTAATTATAATATTATAATAATGATAGTGATAATTACGGTGATGATGATGGTGGTGATGACATCAATGGTGACAATGATAATAATGAGGATGATCTGATATGATGATGATAATGATGATGGTAAATGATAATGATGATGACATAATGATGATAATGTTAATGATGATAGAGATCAATGATGATGATGATGATAGTGATAACAGTGATAATGATAATATGTGCTACCAAGGCCTATATAGTGTTGTGAAGACAACGTTCAATTCTTTCACTCATATTGCAATACTTTTGTTTACATTTCCTTCTCACATGCACTAAATTTTCTGAAAATACTTCTAAATTATGAAATTATCATCATTTTAAAAATGTGGAAAAAAGCCAAACTTGCTACATAACTGTCTAATTTTGAAATAACTGGTTAAAAAAGCCAGAGGACTGAGGCTGTACAGCGAGTATAATCTCATTGCAGATTGATTACAACAATGCCATACTTATACTTATTATAAAAATCACAAATAAATTTAATAGTATGTTAGAAATTAGTCCAAATAAAACAATATTGCCTTGCTTCTTGGCTGGCCATCTGCTTTAACAGTCAACAAACGCTTTGTTACATATGAAACTTTCATTTGTTACCAACGTCCATTGAGTGTTCTATTCAGTCAATGCTAAAATGCTAGATTTTGTATGGCAAAATTTTTTTATTTTTTTAAAAAATTGAATTTTTTTTGCTTTTGAAAGGGCATGGATAATCTTAATGTATAGCAAAAACATACCCAACTTTTAAAAACTGATTTATCTCTTTAGATTCTGAATTACAAGGGTTTTTTTATTTTTGGAAAACTTGGAACCGAGCATGCGTGGAATGGACTGGACTTCGGTTTAGTGGATTGTGCGGATCGAAAAACGTTTTTACCCTGAATTTGCAGTTGTTATTCTATAATTTTTATTTCAACATTCAAAACTAATAATTCCATATCAAAATAAGGTGAAAATAACAAGATATTTTTTCCCATTATTGATAAACTTATTGGATCTTGGATCATGAAACCTCATGTTCCTCATCTGCCCATCCACCAATAATTCAACGCTAGTACCCTTGAAACTTTTTTTTTATACTAGTGCTATAACTGTGTCTTATATATCTATTTCAGTCAGGCACTCCTGCTTATGTGCTAAGTGGACACAGAAATGTTATCCAGACTTGTGCATTTTCATTAGACAGCAAGAATGTAGTAAGTGATGTTTTTTGATATTTGTAGCAGCATTGACCCCCCCAAAAAATTCAATTTTATGCAAGCTCTCAGAGATCTGTAGAACCCAGATAATAATTAAATAAAAAAGTATTAATTGACAGTGGTATCTCATATAAAGCTTATAAAATAATTGGGTATAGACCACTTGCATGGGACGTCAAAGCCAATCCATCCGGTGGACAAAACAAAAGAATTCCAATCTCATTAGAATTGGAACCTATTGTTTTGTCCCCCATATTGAGCTACATTCCAAAGTGCTGCAAGGGGTCTATATCAATTATATATACAGGTAAAAAGGAGAGGGCCCAAGTTTGACCTCTGGGGCACCCCACAATTATGCAATCTGGAGCTGATTCCTGCTGTTTGAATCTTACAGGCTACAGGATCATGGGATTGTACAGTGCGCATTTGGTCACTTGGTGGTAAAGATGTCAGCGTGAAATGTTTGAAGGGGCACAAGAGTAATGTTCATGCGACAGCATTCTCTACTGACCATATTCTTGTAAGTTATAATATACCTAATTAAGTATGTATTAGCTGATTGTAGTTTGCTATGTACCATTTTATTTCCAGCTTCTATGTACTATAAATTGGACTGGCCGACAATGATTTTGCAATTGAGTGTATGCATTGGTAAGCAATTATAAAGCTAATGGATGGGGTAGACGAGATTCTCAAAAAGCAGGGCATGGGTAAGAGTTGGCTTTCTAGTGTTATCTTGACACTTGATCACATCTTTATCTGTGACATCTGTGACAGCATCCCAAGGGGGGTTGGGTTTATTGAGAATGCCACTTACTAAGAATGTGATATCTGTTTGTACAGGCATCTGCGTCATGGGACATGACAATTAGATTATGGGACTCCAAGACAGGAGAGCTGATGCACATCCTGACAGGACATACAGGCTGGGTACAGGTAAATGGTGGAAATTATGATATTTATCATTATGATGATGAGATGAGGATAACATATAATGATGATATTGATGCTGTTGCTGATAATGATAATGAATATGGTCATGCTGTTAATGATGATGATAATAATGATAGTATTGATAATATTAATGATATTGATGCTGCCATTGATGATAATATTAATGATGATATTGATGCAGCTAATGATGATATTGATGCCTCTGCTAATGATGATAATGATTATGGTGATGTTAATGATTATAGGAATGATAATAATACTGATGATTATGCTCTTACAGCAAATTAATGAAGAATTTCAATTCTTCTCAATAGGCTTGCTCATTCAACCATACTGGAGAACTTCTTGTCTCAGCTTCAGATGACCAAACAGTACGTTATAAGATAAATTTTAATTTTCGTTAGTAGGTTTATGCTTAAGGTAATTAGACCTCTCACCCTTATCAGAGAAGGCCTTTTCTGACATGGGTGAAATTGGAATGCTTGCACCACAGTTTCTTGCAGTTTAAAAATGTCTTTGCTCTTATTGTTTTGTACTAAGTGAGTCTCTCTTTTTTAGGTTCGTGTCTGGGATACAAAAACTGGTAAATGTATAAAAGAACTGCAGGTAAGATGAAGATTTTTTCCATTTAGGATTGCCTATGGTAATCAAACTCATTTCTCATATTCTTTTGAAAAGCATTTGGAAGGAATACTTGCCTGGTCTCACGTATCAATATCCATCTTAAACTTTAGGTTGGGCGTAATTTTTCCCCATTTCAGACCACGTGTCATTCTCTTGAGAATAAGATTCTTTGTTTGAGTTGTATCCATATTCATTTGTCTTCTCATGTGCAACTGTTAAACAAAGAAAAAATACTCCAGGGAATGACATCAAGTCTGAAATGGGAAAGCATTAAGGCAGTAGTATAGGGAATGGGGGTTCCAGCGCAATCTCAACACGGGCAAGACCCGTGTCAAAAATCCACCTACGGAAACAACCCACTCCAAGTGTGGTTGGGGGCAACAGCGCAAATATGTTAGTCTATATATGGAGTGCGAAGAATGTAAGAGAACTTTTAAGAAAGAAGCGGATTTGAAAAAGCATTTGAAAATGAAGACGAAGTGTATGAGCAGTTATGATTGTGGATGTGGTAAGAAGTTTGAGACTAAGGTTAAATTGTTTTGGCATTGTCAGGACTGTGAGTACGACTACGACGACTTAAAAAGTGCTTGGTATTAGGTATAAAATATTTCCTATTATATAGATGGAATCCCAAAGCAACTTCAGCACGGTGTCAATACCCGGTAACGGTGAGATTGACGTTAGACAGTTTTGGCGTCAGTCAGAAAGGAAGGTTAAAAGGACTCTCCGAAAAGGTATAGAAGAATTAGGAGCCCTGAAAGCGAGCATAATGGTAGAAGTAAGTTTGTCAAAAGACGAGGTAATGACGACAGCAATGTTGCGATCAAAGTCGTTAGTGATATTAGAATCCACGAATCTGGATAGGTCACTCAGTGAAGCCTTAGAAGCAATAATGGAGTCGCTGTCTAACTACACGAAAGAAGGATCGGGTTGGACAGTAGAGGAGGTTGAAGGAATAGAGATAAGTATGGCCAGGTACGTACCCATACGAGGGGGGAGTTACGTACCGCTACCAACGTGGGTAGAAAGGAAGAAGGCTATCGTAAACGTGAAGAATGAAGACAATCGATGCTTTATGTGGGCAATCAGGTCTGCACTGTATCCAGCAGAGAAGGATCCCTGTAGGACAAGTAAGTATCCCACAGATGATTTAGAGTGGGATGGTGTGGAATTTCCCATGCAGTTGATAGACATCCCCATATTTGAGGAAATAAACGATCTAGCAATTAACGTTTACGGAGTCAGAGAGCAGACGATAGTACCGTTAGTTCTGTCAAAAAGTAAAGGAGAGCGCGTACATTTATTCTACCACGGCGGACACTACTCATGGGTTAAACACATTAGCAGACTATTCTACAGACATACTAAGCACAAAGGTAAAAAGTACTTCTGCGACTGCTGCTTGCTGTCATTTACATCCTTAAATACCCTAAAGAAACACGATGAGATCTGTCGCGGAGTCGAAGAAGTGGCGCAACGGATCCAGATGCCCACCAACAAAGAGCTTTCATACGCAGACCATCAAAAGCAGATGCAAGTGCCTTACGTGATATATGCAGACTTCGAAGCGTTGATAACTAAGGAAGAGCAGAAACGTGGCGCCACGAATAAGGTAGGATTACACGAGATCTGCTCCTTTGGTTACATAGTAGTCAGATCAGACGGTAAAGCAAACCCTCCTGTGATTTACCGAGGTAAGAACGCAGCTAATGAGTTTCTAGAAGCATTGCGAGAAGAGGAGGGGGAGATAAGAGAACAATTAAGACGTCCAAAGAAGATGGAATTTACCAAAGAGAACCAGGAGGCTTTTAACAAGGCAAAAAAATGCCACATTTGCCAACATACGCTTCTTCAGTTTGGAAGACGAGCCAAGAAAGCGTGGGATGAAGATGGAAAGTATCTAGGAGAAGCTCATTTTAAATGCGGGAAGTATGCTAAGAAAGGTGAGAAGCCGGGAAAGCCCTCCACGCACTGCATTCACTGCCACAAAGCATTTGTTGAGGATTTCTATGTGGATAAGGTTAGGGATCACTGCCACATCACGGGTAAATACAGAGGAGCGGCTCATTGGAAATGCAATATAAACTTCAAAGTAAATCCAGATATGGAGATTCCGGTGTTCTTTCACAACCTCCGCGGTTACGACTCCCATTTGCTACTACAAGGAACAGACGGCTCCGACGTCAAATGCATACCCAACAACAAAGAGCGCTACATGTCCGTAACTGTGGGTAAGCTAAAGTTCTTAGATTCGCAGCAGTTTATGGCGGACTCCTTAGCAAACCTCGTAAAGTATAACACCAACTTTCCCATTTCCAGTCAATACGGCGCGGAAAGGAAAGGAGTCTACCCATACGAATACATGGACTCCTGGGATCGATTCAAAGAACCCCTACCACCCAAAGACCGCTTCTACAGCACCCTAAACGAGTCTGGTATAAAGGATGAGGAGTACCAGCATGCGTTAGACGTGTGGGAAAAGTACTCCTGTGAGAACATGGGGGACTACCACGACATCTACCTAAGGTCTGACGTAGTGCTGCTTGCAGATGTTTTCCAAAGCTTCAGAAAGATGGCTATGGAATATTACGGATTGGATCCCGCTAATTTCTACACGGCTCCTGGGCTCAGCTGGAGTGCTTTGTTAAAGAAGACAAATGCGCAGTTGGATCTCCTAACGGAGTACGACATGTATCGGTTTATGGAAGACGGTATTCGTGGCGGCGTATGCGGACCCAGCCGACGTTACGCCCGCGCAAACAACCCCTTAGTAGAGCACGACCCAGAGAAACCAACCACATACATTTACTACCTGGATGCGAATAACCTTTATGGTTGGGCAATGTCACAGTACCTACCTGTGAGAGACTTCGAATGGGATCCAGTGAAGCCGATAGACTTCTACATGCAGGTAGGAAAGGAGGAAGACAAGGGTTACGTTTTAGAAGTGGATCTGGAGTACCCAGAGCGCCTGCACGACGAACACAATGAGTTCCCCTTAGCACCAGAAGCGATAGAGATACCATTTAAGCAGCTAAGTCCGCTGCAAAAGCAAATGTGCCCTGGTTACAAACCGTACAGGAAACTAACTATGAACCTGATGGATAAGAAGAAGTATGTGGTACATTACCGCAACCTGCAGTTCTACGTGCGACACGGAATGCGCGTAGAGAAGATCCACAGAGTCCTAAAATTCACGCAGGAACCCTGGATGCGCCCCTACATTGACTTTAACACGCAAAAGCGTACCGCAGCGAAAAATGACTTCGAGAAAAATCTCTTCAAACTGATGAACAACAGCGTGTTCGGAAAGACAATGGAGAACATCCGCAAGCGCGTAAGCGTAAAAATAGTCAGCACCAAAGAGGAAGCAGAAGCATACGTGTCACAGCCAGGCTTCGTTAGATACGTAGAAATGCTGAACTTCTACGTGATTCACATGAAAAAGGCAAACCTCTTACTAAACAAGCCCGTTTACACAGGCTTTACGGTGCTGGATCTATCGAAGCTGCTTATGTACGAGTTCTACTACGATAAGCTTAAGCCAAAGTACGGAGACCGCTGTCGCCTCCTGTACACAGACACCGACTCCCTAATTCTAGAAGTGCAAACGGAAGACGTTTACAAAGACTGCCTCCCCGACATAGACGAGTACGACACCAGCGGTTACCCGAAGGAGCACTTCCTTTACTCTGCGAAGAATAAGAAGGTAATTGGGAAGATGAAAGACGAAATGTTAGGAAAACCCATCGTGGAATACGTGGGTCTGAAACCAAAGATGTACAGCGTGCTAAAGTTAGACGGCGTAGAAAAGAAAGCTAAAGGCGTAAAAAAGTATGTGGTTAAGAAGGACATTACGCACGAGTCCTACCTCAACGTATTACGAACACGCAAGGAACAGCGGCATAAGATGAACAGCCTGCGCAGCTATGGTCATCAGATACATAACGTCACGCAGGAGAAGGTGTCACTGTCTGCATTTGACGGTAAGCGATGGATGTGTGATGACGGAGTGCATACGATAGCATTCGGACATCACACGATAAGCAGTTCTTCTTTGACGAACCCACGCGTGGGACCATCATGAAGATAATACAAGATGGGCTGGCCCTTCTTAGCTATCGCACTTCGGATCTGGTAAGTTTCCAAAGACCAATTAGGATCCGTAGCTCTTTTGGATCCTCCTTCTAATTCACCCGGCTCATAGAGATATCGAACCGTGACATTACCTAATTTCTTTTCATGGGGGAAGACCGCCCTCGAACTTCTGATGAAGGACTTGTGTTCCACGTGTTTCTTTTTTATGGCATCCTTGGGTTTCATTCCCGTAGCCCTGGCCGCCTCGTTGTTCGAAGCTGCGACGACCTGGGGGAGCCTCTGAGTCCATTCCCTATTGCGTTTGGAGGGATCTTCCAGCTCTTTCCAATACTGGTATCCAAAGAGACGCTCGGCCAGGGTCTTATTGAATCTTTCGACAATGCTTTGACCCCTGTGGTACTCTGCTTTAGCTCTTCTAATCTTAGTGTCGTGGTCTTTCAGGGTCTTGGTAACCACGCCCATAAACTCCGTCCCCGCATCCACTTGCAGCAGCTTAGGCCATTTCAAGACGCGCTTATAAACCCTACCTAGGGCTTCTGCGACTTCCCCAGAATCCTTGCTGGTTATAGGTTCGGCGTCCTTGTATCTGCTTGCGATATCGACTACGGTCAAAGCGTACCTATAGGTCTTCTTTCTCACCTTATCGTGCGGCAAGAAAAGCAAATCCGCCTGATGAACTTCATTGGGGGTATTTACGGTGAAGCTGGGCCTGGGAATGTACTTAGGCACGGGAAGATAAACCTGCCAGAGGGTTTGTTTTTTCAACCAGTTCTTAGCCGTTTCGTCTGATACCCTGGCCGCGGTCGCGAGTTTCTTGATAGCTGACGCTCCTCTCCAATAGCCTTCCGGCCCATAGTAAATCCTTTTAAGTTTGTCCTCTACGCGGCCCATTATATGAATTCCAAGACAAGATTGATCTTACGTCCGTTAAAATCCACCGTCTTTCCGTCCACTTTAATGGTGATGTTTATGCTTTCTACCAAATTAGATAAGTCATAGCTCAAAGAAATGGGAGTGTATTCTACTGGGTCAAATGGATTACCTTGGGGCAGAAACTTGGACATAAGAGAAGACTTTTCTCCATTGTTGTAACTATGGACCAAGTCGCAATAGACTTCATAAGAGGATGCGACTTTCCATTTCACATCATATGTACTGCCGCTATTTATCGTGGTACTAGTAAGGCCCAGGAGTTCTACCAATGAACTGTCCTTTAGATTGGCGCTCCCATTATTTTTCTTGAATGTCATTTCATGGGGCAATCCTGTGGTAAGAGTGTATCCATGCTTCGCTAGCTCCTTAGCCAGTGTTATGGGGGTGTAATGGGAATCTGGTATTTTTGGTTTGGTGCCGGAAGTTCCGATGACAAAGCCATTAATTAAATTATACCAAGAATTATACAAAGAGCAACTAACCAACCGAACCTTACAGGCTTTGATGGGAGGATTCAAATACGTGGTAAAGTCATTCTTGTCGCTTTCCAAAAAGACGATCATATATTACAGGGGACAAGTCCCCTTCGTTAGAGCAGATACGCCAAGGCCACGCCTCCTGCCAGCCCTGCGACTCCTACAAAGACCAACTCATTGTCTTTTTGTTTCTTAGAAGGCTGGTAGTAATTCTTGAACTGAGGCTTTCTTAACCCCGTTAATGCCGCGGGGTGTGCTTGCGCATAAAGTTTGAAGGCGTAGTCTGTGTTTTCGAAGTTCTTATCCGCCTGCATCTTGTCTTGGTAGTTCTTGTCCAACCAATCCCTGTAAGCTTGTCTTTTTTCATTCCAAGCTGCAACGTCCCGCTGATATTTCTCCAGCGCTAAGTCGTGTCTCTTCCTTTCGGCGGCCAAATCTCCGCTGCGATCACCTCTAACTAATCTATCCAAATATTGACCGCCATAATTAGCTCCAGTGAATGCTAAAGCTGCAATGACTCCACCTGCGACTAAGCTAACCATTATACATTAGGCAGGTACTTTTCCTTTCGTAGGTAATCCTTTAGCATGATAGCCCCGCCTACGGCAGCGGTCATCTTAGCAAAGTTAGCGAAGCTCTTGCTTGGGTCTTCAGTAAAGTCTTCTTTGAGCACTTTCTTACCTACCCAACCAATACCCGCAACAATAGAAGTAATGATAGCTGCTTCTTCAACAGTTTTCAACAACGCGGTCGACATTATATTACAAAGCGAGAAGGTTATTCCATTTCAGGGATCTTACTTTTTCTAACCTCCACAGGTGAGTGATATGTTGCGGCCTCCCACTTTACTTTTGGCTTCGTAGCCCGCCATTGTAAGTAGAGGCTGCCTGCTGCTATAGCGACTCCTAACGCGCCAATGACGTACCCAGGATTGATAAAGGATTCCTCTTCTCTTTCCTCCACCTTTTCCTCCTTCTTTGCTTTGTTCTTTTTATTCATCTCTGCGAGCTTCTTTCCGGCAGCGACTCTGCCCGGAGATTTAGCCTTGGTAATCTTGGTATCTTCTACGGGAGCCTTTTCTGGTTGTTCTTCGGTGTCACTCATCTTATATTAAGGGACTTGAAGGACTTGACAAGTAACTTGATGACGACTTGACAATGACTTGGCAATGACTTGACAACGACTTGACTAAGTACTTGAGAATGACTTAAGGACGACTTGACTAAGTACTTGAGGTGACTTGACAACGACTTGACTAAGTACTTGAGAATGACTTAAGGACGACTTGACTAAGTACTTGAGGTGACTTGACAACGACTTGACTAGGTACTTGAGGCGACTTGATCAGGTACCTCAGTAAGTGCTGCCTGGAAGACCTTTTCGACTTCTCTGTCCTTCTTGAAGTCCTTCCAAGATGTTCCGAAGGAACCTAGTACCTCCTTCAAGTCGACATGCTGAACTACGTGCAAAGCCGCAGAGGCGACTGCCATTAACTTACCGCACTTCAAAGACAACCACCCACAGGTTATCTTAAGTTCTTGGGATATGACATAGTCATCTCTTATGTCCTTCTGTAGTTGCTCCACGTCGTCTATGGGCAGTGCAAGTCCAAGCAATTTAGTTGCAAGTCGGATAGCGGAGTCTGCGACGGCGTCTGTGGTCTTACTTGCAAGGGCAGCCTCATACCTCTTATGGAACTTCTTAACCTCCTCTTCCGACAGCTTATTAACTTGCTCATGGGTAAGTTCCTTACCTATCATTTCTTTACACTTCCCAGAAGACACAAGGATGTTGAGTTGTTCCTTGAGGTTACTTTCGTCTAACTGCGTGGGGACTTCATCTAAGAGCTGCTCAATCTCCATATATATCCTACGCTCGAAGCTCGCGTAGCGAGATTTGAACGTCATACGGAAACCTCAAAGAGAAGATCATTTTGGAATGTTGGTGCGTTTTTAAATGCCGCATGTATTCGTGCAGCTGTTCCTTGGATATCTCACCGCCGTAGTCGCTTAAAATGGTTTCCAGGTCAGACTTGCTCGGAGTATAAAATACTACGAGAGAGCCTATGTTTTCCCTAAAGGGCTTAGAGACGCTGGTAAGCTGCTGGGAAAGCAACCAAACGCTAATGTTGTCATGTCTGCCACTAAAGGCGAGCTTCACTAATTCGGAGGTGCGCCTTTTTACGTCGTCCCCGCAGGCAATGTCATCCAGTATGAGTAAAGTCTGTGTACCTTTAGGGAATTGCTTGTGCCAGAACTTCAAATGGCTGGATAACTCGTTAGGATCTAAGATATCTACAAAGAAGTCGTCGTCTTTCACTCCTATGCCCGTCCAGGTGCGGTTGTTCACGTAGGTGGGGCATAATAGCACTATGTAGTCAAAGCGGTATCTAAAGGGTCCTAATAGCTGCTCTACCACGAACTGGGTCTTTCCGCAGCCGGTGGGTCCTACTATCAGAGCGTTACAAGGCATGTGATCTGGGTTCATATATAGATGGACCCAGTGGAAGCAGTAAGAAGGATTACCGCCGACGCAAAGGATAAAAGAGACACCATAGAAATGCAAAGGGAAGAGATAGACCGGTTAAAAGAGCGCGTGCAGGAATTGTACGATGAAATGTGCGGTCTGAAGCGTGCAGAACGGTTTGGCGCGCTTTTGACAATGGCGGGCTGGGCTAAGGAGTCCATCAAGGATTTCATTCGATATCCCCCATAGATATATGGACTGCATTACGTGCGAACTACCTGCTGACTGCATCATCGTTACCCCTCCGACGCCTCGTAAGAAACACAGCTGCTGTCACTGTAATAAGGTATTCTCTGAAGAAGACTTCGTTGGACATTGGTGTCCCGCGGATACTAAAGCACAAAGGACTTTAGACGACGTTCGAGAAGAGTAAGAGGTCGCAAAGAAGATCTTACTAAGCCCCAGTAAGAGGAATTAGCATAGGTCTTTCTTTTTTTTTTATCGTTATTTTGTTAAATGCTGCAAAGAGGTCTCAAGTAAGGACCTATCTTTTATTGTTATTTTGTTAAATCATCACGATCGAAGAATGGTTAACATGATTATCTTTTTGCTGGTTTCAACAATGAGAAAGAATGATACCTCATCTTTTAATGGGGGCTTAACAAAATAACAATAAAAGATAGATCCTTACTTGAGACCTCTTTGCAGCATTTAACAAAATAACAATAAAAAATAAGGTGTATATAATGGAGTGCATGCAATGTGATAGAGCTTTTAGTAGCAAGCAGCGACTGCAATACCATCTTTCCAAGAAAGTCTGTCAGAAGACCGTAAGTACCCTTTGCGGTGACTGCGGTAAGGAACTGTCCACTGTACAGGCCCTACGATATCACCGCGAGAACAGAGTCTGCCTCAAAGACCGTTGTCTCCGTTGCGATGAACCTCACTTCGAGGAGAACTGGCATAAATACCGCTGTCGTCGTTACCACCTCGAAGATGTCGTCTGTGAAACCCACGGAGACTTAGCCGAACGTTGTTGTCCCCACGAAACCTCCCGGGCGCTCACGCGACGTAAGAAGGAAATAGACCAGACCTTCGTATGCTTTGACGACGTTGAGGGCGTGAGATGGGAAGACAGGGAACACTGGGACGGCATTTGCGTCCGATGTGGCTGTCTACGTAGCGGTCAACATATTTGGTGTTGCCTGTACGACGGACCCAAGCCCTTAGACCATTACCTTGCTGTAAGAAAAGCATGGAAAAATGAATAATATATGATGTTACCTTACATCGCAGCGTTCGCAGGAGGAGCCTTAATTTACCATACTAATTACATGACAGAAAAAATGAGGTCCGACATAGCAGACCAATACTTAACCGCCCATGAGGATGACTAATCACATAATGGATTAGCGTCGGTGCGGCGTTCGATGTCAAACTTCCATCGACCATTCACTTTACCATAACTTCTTACGTGTGTGTATTCCTCACCTTGAAGGACATACCGCACGCAGTCAGGTGCCCATAAAGTGCACTCTTCATTGTCATGCATCAAGATTAACCTCAATCGGTTGATATCTTCAAACATGACATAATTTTTTATTTTGTAAGTTTGACCAACGGTCAGATTACGCCAGTGTGTCTGTTCAACTATCATTATATCTATGAAATATTCTTTGGTGAGTCCTTAACGCCTCCTGCGTCTTAAAAGCCTTAACACACCAAGGACAAGGTACACGAATGCCTTCCGCGTAATGGTCGATCTCCCTGCATATAAGGTCGTAATCGTTGCACACCATGGTTAGGTAACCATTTGCCTCGTATTGTGTGAGTAACGCCTCTTGTTTTGAGGATAATACGCCGTTACCCTTAGGCGTCTTCAACTCCAGGCATAACCCATTATGTTTTTTATGTGCATTAAGGACTAAGATGTCGGGTTGCCCCGCCTGATACCCTTTCTGCCAACATACTATCCTTTTGCTAGCTGAGTCCTGTAGTTCTCCAAGACCTGGTGCGAGCAGTAGGATAGGGTGGAATCGACGTATGTAGTTTACGACCTTCTTATGCAGATCAAATTCATTTTCTATTTTGAATACCAACTTGTTAGGACTGTCAAAGCGTTTGTCCATTGCATATTTACCTGTTTTCCTGAGGGTAGGGAGAACTTCCTCTAAGACCCAATCCTGGAATGTCTCTGCCGTTGGCATCTTAGAGCTAAATATCAACTGATACAACCCAGATTCAGTTACGTACAGGGAATTAGGCTGTGAATGAGAGGGGAGGCGATTCACCTCCACTCTAAGTTCGCTAAGCTTTACCTTGTATTTATCGCAAACATGCGCCTTAATTGCATCTTTTGGACGCTCGTAACCCAACGCAGCCGCCACTTCCTTTGCTTTGAAATAAAGTTTATCGCCTTGCACTATGCATTGCAGTTTAGTTTCATTGTTTTCAAATACGCGAAGCATTATATACGTAAGGGATATTTTATCCTTTTTTTTTTTGGATGAGGGAGCGCAGCGCATCAATACGCAACGCTCTTTAGCTGATTCATTTCTACGCTCAACTGGGCGTCAGACACCACGAAGATGTATGCGTTGATCTTGTCTGAGTCGCCTGCGCTAGCGTTTAAGTCACGCTTGATTTCCAGGGTAATGCCGTCCTGGGTATTTACCAGACGCAATCCCTGCCCATGTAAATCCTCGTCGTTGGTGGTTCGCATGTCAATCCACAGTGCATACTTATTGGTAAAGAACTCACCGGGTGCAACTTGATCCCCAAACTTTCTTTTTATTTCCCTGTAGATGTCTGAGGGCTTCATTCCCTGCGAATACACCTTATTTGGAACTCCATTGATGCTAATCCCGACGTTGGTGATGCCGGGGTTATGAAAGGCTTCAGAGTCGCGCTTACCGGCTTCATAAGGCTTAATAAATACCAACATCAGCCCCGTAAGACTGCGACGTGGTAAATTAATGCTCTGAGTAATTACCGCGTCTGTCTTATCCAGGAAACTAAAGGTTTTGTACATTACCGCGTGGTCGTACAAGAAAGCCTTTCCAGCACTGTATTCCATGCCAGCGCTACGTGCTAGATCTTCGGAGTGTATGGTTTCATACTGCAATTCCAGGTTGGTAATGGCGTATGGATGAATACTTCCCGACAACGCAGTGCTTAACCCGCCAATGATGTTAGCCATGTTGGCTAAGGTCACTTCAAACTGCAACTCACTCAACTGTCTAGGATAATAAACCCCGTGGCTGGTAATAGCCTCAAAGTCCAATGGTATTACGTATTTAGTACCATAGGCTG
Organism: Actinia tenebrosa; assembly: GCF_029948245.1. Classification (NCBI taxonomy): domain Eukaryota; kingdom Metazoa; phylum Cnidaria; class Anthozoa; order Actiniaria; family Actiniidae; genus Actinia; species Actinia tenebrosa. Next base: position 2,273,126 of record NW_028292586.1, on the reverse strand, counting down.
TCTTGATGGCCTTTGCATCTGCCACGTCAGTTGCGTCGCCAGAATCGGTAGGTTGTGTCTTGGTGGGAGTCCTAACCTTACGTAATATTGCGCTACCGATACCCTGCTCTATTTTTTGTGCCCTTTCGAATGCAGTCAGCCACAGATCTTTGTAGGTGGTGTACAGGTCATAGTTGTTTAAGTCTAAGAGGGATTCCCCGGCGAACTTTACTCGCATCTTTGAAACGATGTTGCGACCAAGGTTGTTAACGATAATCCTTTCATCTGTGGGGTTTGACTGCACCGCTAGGTCGAACCTTAAAGCCAAGGTGCCAGGAACTAAGACTAGGTTATCCGTTAGGCGGGGCACGCCTACGTACAGCGTTTCTCCAGGTTTGGCGCTGCTGGGGGTAAAGGTGACCCGGTGAAAGGTGCGTTCTGCTTTCAGTCCGCCAACCTGCTTAGGTAATACGTTGGGGTTTAACTTTGAGCTTATCATATATAATGGAAGTAGAAGGTGATTTTGATCCCCTTACCGAAGAAGGTCAAGTAGACATTAACGACGATGAATACGAGTCTTTACTACCTAAAACCAACGACCCCACGGAATTCCGAGGTAACATGGTGCGTCGGTTTGGAAAAAGAGCCCGCGCCGGCTGGATGGCTTTCCTAGACAAATACCGCACTAAGAACCCAGGCAAACCCATACCAGAATACATAAAGCTCGATAACATCGACTTTGGTAGTAACACGATGATGAAACCTCCTAGGAGCAAAACCGCGGAAAGCAGCTTTGGTCCGGACGGCGACATCCCCGAAGCCCCCGGCGCTGCATGGCTTAGTAAGGTTCAGGAACAAATGGATGAATCCATGGAAGAAACCCCGGACGACTTTGATAGGATCAAGGAAGAATTCCCAAACTGGGAACCAAACAAAGTCCAAGTAATGTTCGACGCGGATAACGAATGGGGTAGGGAAGTCATAGTAGCAAGGTTAAATAGGTCTAATGCTCGTCCATATGTCATCAGGGACATAAATGGTAAATACTACGCAGATAAAAATATTCCTTCAACCCTTAGAAAGGCATTAGGAGAGCCCAACTTACCCGAAAGAATGAGAGAAAATAGTGAGAATATTGACGAAGCCGTCGAAAGAGTTAAGGCCATAATGCAGTGGCAACGAAAAGGTCCTGAGGCGATAAGGGAAGTAGAAGAGCTAAAGCAAGCGATGGAAGAAAGGGAAGCAGATTACATGCGGCAAAACCGAATGCTTCTCGATGCTCAAAAGAGAGAAGTTGATGACAAAACCCAAAGAATAATAGAAATTAGAGGACAAAGAGACAATGCCCTACGCGATAGAGACCAAGCCCAAAGGGCTTTCGACCTCACCTTACAGGAGTTAGACCTGACAAAAGAGGAAGCTAAAAACTTGCATATCACCATATCCAGCTCTTTGGAGGAACGGCGGCAGTTGGTTGCCGAAATCAACACTAAAGAGGAGCAAATCCGGCAAAGAGATCAGGCCATCGAAGACCTGGAGGGGCAAATAGAGCGGCAGCAGGAAATAATCAACGACCAGACTCGTCCCGAAGAGGAAAGGGAGGCAGCTCAAAGGGAATCAGAAACCCTTCAGGTACACCTTGCGGAATTACAGGCGCAAAAGGAAAACCTGGAAAAGGAGCTGGGGCTTACCACCAAGGAAAAGGTAAAAAGAGCCCTTTTGAAGTATGGTATTCCGCTGGCGTTTGCGGTCGCTATTTCAAGCGTAGTAGGAGTTATCCTATCCGCGCTTAAGGCCACAGGCGCGGGCGTAAAGAAATTAGGCAATGGGCTGACGGACTTGGGAAAAAAGATGGCAGCCGGTCTTCCTGGGCTGCTGGGTTCGGTTGTTTCCTTGGCACTTAGGGCCGGCGGAGAACTGTTGAAGTTCGTGGGTAACAACATTTGGATCTTGGTCGTCGCTATTGGGGTGGTACTCCTGAAGAAGCTAGGTCGATGAAGGGACCTTGGATTTCCTGTCCTTAGAATTGCTGCGCTCTTTCCGCGTCCTTGATTGAGGATGATGAAAGATAGTATTTGCGCCGCCCTGATAATTTGGGGCTAGCGGCAGCACGCTCATAGTGGAAATGGGTTTATGACTCCAAACCGCATCGATAATATGGCTGCCTATGCCTATACTATTTATCCTTGCGACACCCGGCGTCAGCCCATCGTTGCTACCGTCATCAGGAAATATTTGTAACTTAGCATATTTACAATTAATTACCATATGAAACGTGACCGGCGTCAGATCTTCTCCGCTAAATTTGTTTGGCTCCATCGAAAAGTGGGTCGCTCTTCTGCTGTTCGGGGAAGTTCGATAGGGGGGCAAAGGCTCGTCATTCTCATCGACAAGCCTAAACCCCACATTCGCGCTCACTCCCGTGTTAATGCTAATGGTGCAAATGACTAACGCAGGACCTCCAACTTCAACCCACATTCCCATATCAAACCACTCATGTCCTTCGTACTCCTTCACGTCTAAGTAGTGAACGTAATGCATTTCACTTAAATGCGGATTCATATAATTTAAGAATCACAGATTCTCACAGGCTTAACACTGTAAGAGTGCTGATGGTCGCGTGATTATAAGGTCGATCTCTTTGATCTTCTATGCTATTTATGCACGCCGACGCCGTGTCATCTACGCGTATTTGCAACTTTACCTTCCCATGGCAATCGGCAACCATGTGAAAAGTCCAAACCGAGAGATTTTCGGTGCTGGTGTCGGGCGGCTCTACCGAGAAATGTGTAGGCTCTCTGTTGTTTGTCTTCGCGCGCATGGGCTGTAATACTCCATTGTCGTCGCAGAAACGAAATCCTACGTTTGCATCACTCGCCGTACCAATGCAAATACTGCATATTATCAATTTCTTTCCTGAGTAGTTCAAATTCACGGACATGCCCGTGACATCAACCCAAGATGCTTGGGTGTATTTTTTCTCGCCTGTGTAAGTCGTATAAACACAATCTACTCCAGCTACGTAGGGGTTGTTCATCGCCATATATAATAACTCAGACCAACGCCCGCGGCGGCTAAGCCGGCTTTTAGTAAGTTATGGTCATATTCCTCAGGTATCGCAGGTAGGACCTTCTTCTTTACGTTCTTTGGTGCGGGCTTTTCTACGTGCTCCTTCTTTGGCTTCTCTACGAAGTGAGGAATGTTCCTAAGAGTGTCAGAGTTCACGTCGTTCACCCCAAACTTCATATCCTTAGTAGCTCGTTGAAGTTTGTTGTTGTATCCTACTACAGAACCAGTATTTATAGATAAATTACTAGGCATTAACCAACAACCCGGGGCTACTGCATAGTCCAACCTTGCCTTAGAATTTTGTATAGCTAGTTGGTAACGCTGTACGCCCTTGCTAATGTCGCCCTCCAAAATCGAACTTTCGAATAAGATCAAGGCTTCGGCTCGCGTTTCTTCTGCGGCGCCAGTATTTCCCACTATGCTGGATCGGGTGTTTACCTGAGCTCCAAGGATGGAATACACGTAAGCTTCTATGCTGCGGTTCAAACGGGCAAGGCCGGCTTTGGTTAGTCCTTTACCTTCTGGGGGTATGAAATTAAAGTATTGCTTCGTTTGCTCGTCGTTGGTAATCTTAATAATCAGTGGATTGGCCCCTGCATACTTACCACCCTCGTCTTTGAACAAAGGTCCGTCTCTGACTTCCTTAGTGGTCTTAGCGTTTGGTTCAAAGAAGGTGCTACTGTCGTGAGTTTCTTCGTGATACCCAGTGTCCCACTGCAACCGCAGCGTATGCACTTCCTTATCGCTTAGCTCGTGCCCACCAATCCCCCAATAAGCCCAAATATGCCCCAGCCCATTGTTAGCGCCTGTAGTGCATCGGAAATCCTTCCCTACAACGTCAAACTCCTTACAAAGCCTGTTATAGGCCGGCACGCTGTATTTGTTATCTCTTGGATAAAACGTGGCATCTCCCGGCAGCGCAATAACACCCATCTCATGTAGTATTCTCCTAACCGTGAAGTGAAAATGAAACATAAATAATGAATTCTTCATCAAGTTTGCGCTTACCCCACAGCCGCTAGTGGCACACCAAACCGCAAAGTTCAGCTGCTGCGGCCAATAACGCATGTTAGGACCACTTAACCATTCATGAGATTCCTTAGCGGTGGTATGAATAATGGGTACGTCTTTGAAGATATCCCGCACCTTTAACGGAAAGGAATGCTCGTTAGAAATCCGCATGTTCAGCGTTAGGTCCAAGCTTGGGTGTTTATCAAATGAAACTGCGGGTATCGGATAAGTACTGGTACCAAGCAATAATTCCTTTGACCAACCTTGCACGGGTTTAGGCTTATGCGGTAAGATCTTAGGATGCTTCAGCTGAGAGTCTATCTGATCGACCAGCGTAGGTTTCAAATCCTCATTGCTGTACATTCTGGAGCCGTTGAAGTAAATCCCATCGGGTCTTCTTTCGAACTTACTAGGGTCTGCATGCGGAAACATCTTCCTAAAGGCCCTCCAGTTCCAGTAATCCCTGTTGTCATGATGTGGCTGCTCCTCAATATCATTCCCAAAAGCGTCGTACATTAGTATATATAATGGATGTTATACCATCAGCGCCTCCACTTTATCCTGAACTTCCTAAGGAACCTAACGAATTAAACGCTGAAAACTTTCGTCTGAATAAAGCGAACTTAATCCTGGCTTACTTGGAAGGGCAGACAAAACACTATGAAAAAGTTAGAAAAAAGTACGTCAGAGCCCGGAGTACGCTACATAAGATTGCGATAACTTCAGGGTCCATATCTGTTGTGTTAACGGGCTCCGGCGTTGCTACTTCGCTTACTGGACCGGGAATAATTGTTGGAGTTCCTTTGGCCGGCGTTGGGGCAGCCTGTGGTATTATTTCGGCTGTTGCTACGGGCATTATGAAACAGTTGTCAAGCAAAATATCAAAACACGACACGACAATAGCTCTGTCAAGGGCTAAAGTAAATACAATTACTGACCTTGTCTCAAAGGCTTTGCGTGACAGAAAGATAGACGACGTAGAATTCTCGCTTATCTTAGCCGAAGAGGAAAAGTACGAGAAATTAAAGTCGGACATAAGGAATAAAAAAACAGTCGTAAAAGATCTTTCCGAGGAATCTCGCAAAAAGATCTACCAGGAGGCAAAAGAAGAGCTTCAAAGAAAGCTTGCTCAGTAAACATCTGCTTTGAAAAGAGCAAAACAGGATTCTATTTACATATTGAACGCCGGCTGTCTGGGTCATATGCGTAATCAAATGTCTGAAGCTATCATTGACGTCGGCACATTCCTGAGCGCCTTAACAACCAGCGATCCTAAAAGTGAATATCGAGTCTACTTTCAAACTTGCTGGTTGTTAAGGCGAAGGGGCATGATCGGAATGTTGTCTATTGTTTTACACGTAAACAACTCATTGTTCTTCCTAGGCACGCCACTTCCGCCACGTGAAAGTAAAAAACCCACGGTCAAAGCTGTTATCATTATTATGTCGATCGCCTTGGAATCCATCCTAACAGGGGGTGGTTGGGGTCTATCTTGTAAAATATTTCGTAAATTACGTCAGGGTAATAAGGAATATCCTTATCCAGCCGACAAAACATCCACTCGGCTTTTGTCATATCAGAAACCTCGGGAATAGACTTACCGGTAATTTCAGACAAAAGATAGGGAATAGCTTTGTAATATTTCCCTAGTTTTAATTTTTTCAATGTCTTCCGTAGACTTTGTGGGGTTGGCTCTTCTAAATGGTCTATGATTTTCTTCCTTACTTCGTTATCTAAATATACCGGTCGATAACCTTGGATATGACTCATCCAGTCCCTAAAGTATTTTATTCTTTTGTATGGCGTCTTCTTACGACCTCCGTTGGAATAATATTGTTCCCTGGTAGCACAAGGCACGGCATTACGAATATTTTTACCGCACTCGTAACACTGTGCTGACGTGTCGTCTTCTATTTGCATTTTCTTACCACAACAAATATACTTATTTGGTTTAGTAGGTACAAACTTGGGTTTCAAGCACTTTACACAGAAATCATAAACAAACTCTTTACAATCTTCGCACTCCATATATAGACTAACATATTTGCGCTGTTGCCCCCAACCACACTTGGAGTGGGTTGTTTCCGTAGGTGGATTTTTGACACGGGTCTTGCCCGTGTTGAGATTGCGCTGGAACCCCCATTCCCTATACTACTAAGGCTAAGCTAAAGAGGCTATTTGTTTTGTTATTCATTCAGTGCAACACTGATGAAGTCCACACCTGTTGTTTTACCCCAAGTGGATCGTTGTTTGCGTCTGGACCAGCTGAAGCCGAGACAACCATCTGTATTTACTAAACTCATGGTCAGTAGACTTTAAAACTATATAGGTGTACCGTGCCGTGCCATAGGTAAACTGTGACGTGACGGCGCCGTGTATGAGATTCTTGCTTAAACAGGCTGTTGTTGTAGGCTGGATGTGACTCGATGTAAGCCAAAAAAGGGTGATGTCCCGGCACGTAATCCTTACCGTAACATGTACAACAATCTTGATGAGCAGTGTTCTCATGGGCTGAATTAGGGGCAATGGATGCCAGTTAATAAACTACGCCCAAAGGGTAGCATGGCGTGACCGTGACTGCACCATGTACAAGAATTTTAATTGGACGATTAGCAATCTCAGACTGGGTTTTCCTCAATTGACGGTTGGTCAATAGATTATTTAACATACAGTAGAGAGGTAGCGCGCCTTAGCAGTGACGGCGCCAGATACAATAGTTTTAATTAGATTATTAATCATCTCACAGGCTGGGTTTGCCTGTATTGGTGTTGGCCAATAGACTACGTAACAGTAACAGTAGCAGTAGAGAGGTAGCGTGACGTGACCGTGATTGCACCATGTACGAGAATGGTGATTGGATGAGTAGTTATCTCACGAGCTGAGTATCCCTTAATTTATGTTGGTCAATAAATTTTGTATCATACAGTAGGTAGGGGTAGTGTACCGTGACCGTGACGGTTCCGTGTATAAGAATTTTTATTGGATTATTAGTAATGTCACAGGCTGGTTTTGGGTTGTTCAATAGATTATAAATCTCACAGTCAAGTGATGGTATACCGTTGCCCTAACAGTACTGTGTACAAGTATTTTAATTGGATGAATAATGATCTCAGGAGCTGGGTTTTTCTCAGTTGACGTCTGTGAGTAGAATGTGTAGCATACAGTGCAGGGGTGCCATGGCCGTGACGTCGACGAGAATTTTCATTAGATTAGCAGTCGCAGGCTGAATTGCACGCTTGGCTTAAAATCAGTATCGTCACATGCCGCAACAAAAATGTAAAAAATACTATACTTTCATTCACCATTTCTTTCCTCCCATTCCCTTAGTTCTCTGCGCATGCACTGTAACAAATAAGTATTCTTGTTCGTGAAAATTTAATAATATTCCTAGCTATTTTTCTAACACTACGGTGAAGTAGCATTCTTGGAATTCTCTTTCTAAAAATGGCTATCCTACTTGTCTCTTTTCGAGTCTTTGAGGCACTACAGCCGCGCTATCCCGAACCGCTACCGGAAGTATAAAGCATGTGCAGTCGACTAATGTGAAAGACGCCATTTTTTTTTTCAATTGCGGTTAAGACGGGAGTCTCTTCGCAGTCACCCCTTATAGTGACGTCGTCTTCCCTCATGGTCACTATTGCTGGGTTTCGATCGACTGATAAACGTCTTTGAATCTCATCTGCTCTAAATGGTGGTCAAACACTTACCAACATGTGTCGTCAGTCAGAAAAACTTATATTGAACACTTGCGATTTAAATGATTAACGTTCGGCATGAGAAAAGAAATGATGTCAAATTGGTGAAACCCAGCAATTGCGGTAGTAGGGCAAGATGCTTATACTTATTCAAAACAGCTTTTGTTATTACAATGAGTAATGACGAAGGTCGAACTGAATAAGGTAACGCAAGCTCACACCGTGTTTAAATTACAGACTCACTCCGACTTTTACTGCTAAGAAAAATGTATGATATGCGAAATAAATTATAGTTTTACAACTTTTCCATCTTCAAGATTGTACTTTAAAATCTCTTCGTCAAGATGCATTCAGGGTTCATCGTCTTTAGAGAGAAATTCAATAATAAAAGTTTCAATATTTTATGTGCTTTTCGTAAACATAAGTTAGTTCCGATTATGCTATTAACATTGAGAGACTTTTCTTTCTACACTGTTCGTTTTAAGTCGTAGGAAGATCAAGTTGCTTGTGTAACCACAAAAAGGACAACCATATTCTTTGTTTCAACTGCAGTCATGAGTGGAGAAAACTTCAGACAAACTTGTGCAGCTTATCACGTAACGTTCATTTTTTGAGCGAATCGAAAATCACTTGGATTTTTTGCGCACAACTTCCACCGCGAAATCAGGTGCGCGATAACCTCTCCCATTACCGCGGCTTCAACAATAAAAATCTGATAGTTATACAATCTACAAAACAATCAAATAGCGATATAAAGACTGATGTTCGTAAGGTAGGTTTTCTATAGTTCACATCTTTATCAGAGAGCGACGACTTAAAACCTTGAAGTTCAGAATTCACAAGACGACAAGCTGCGGGAAGCACGGTCAGCAAAAGTGTACTGTTCAAAAATACTGGTACTGTAACAAAATCGTACAACTTGAAGCGCAACACAGTTGCGTTTGAATTGTCGATCGACGTTGCTGGTATTAAAACTTTGCGTAAAAACGTGCGCAAAGAATGGCTACATCACATGAAAAATCGCTTGAATTTTAAAACATTTCCCCTGCCATCCCGATACAGTTTAGTCTATAACCATAGGTTCATTGTGGCGTCTCTTGGGTCCAGAATGGGACGCGCTGTTGTCTTGGTTATGTGGCCGTTTCCCAGGCAACGCGCTCGTAACATGCTTATCCACGCTACTTTTTGGCGCTTCCCCATTTGCGCTAAACTGATTTAAGACGTTCCGAGGGACTAAGACCGGCGTGTTGGCCTGACTCCCTCCAGTCGACTTAATTAATTGCCTCGCGTCCTCTATAGTAGGAACTAACACTACTATGCCTTGTGGGATGTCCTTTTTACCTTGGCGTGTTCGAGAGAGAATATTCGGTCTCTTCGTAGGCGATGTACAAGAAAGAGGAGGATTCGCTTCGTCGTTACCGATTTGAGCCACGGAGTATGTCGTAACAAGCGAGAGATCCGAGGACTTGGATTCGGAATTATGAACGCAAGAATTCCTTGAAGACGTTATTTTATCGTTAGAATGAGCCGGAGATGCAGTAGGCGCTAACCTAGGAGTATCAGTCTTTGATTGATTTGATTGGACAGCCGATGTCATCGGGGTGGCATGCGATATCCGTACGATTCCTGGATTCGACGTATACTCCAACGATTGGCTACGTCGCATTTCGTTCAACTCTGTCATTGTAACCTGAGAATTGAGTGGAGTAGCTTTTAATGCACGCGTTGAAGACCTTTTAGGAGATATTGGCGATGATTGTATATTTGGAGATTCCGCGTCTGTCACGAGGGAATTTAATAAAGACGGCCTTGCGCGACGCGTCGAGCTACTTCCTGTCACCTCTGAGTCCAGAGAACCCGAGTCTCCGTCAGGGTGTTTATGTAAGGTAGTCGGGGAATAAACAGCGCTATGATCTTTTTGTTTGTCTCGAACTGTGCTCTCTTGTGAGCTTCTCCTTGAAATGCGAACAATTTTATCCCCCAATGGATTGGCATCTTTCGACTCATCCAAACCTCGAGTGGCGCATTTCTCCGAAATGGACGATTCTGATGGACTCCGCGAAGACCCTTCCGACGCCATCGAACTTACAGACGAGGACCTCATCGTTTCAACAAGTTCTTTCTTCACATCAGCGAGAGATGTGCTCGCAGTTTCGTAACCTGATAGTTGGCTATCTTTTGAGTTACGTCTTTCGTAGGAACTTTTGTCGTCTCGACTAGATGTCCATTTTTCTTTTTCCCTGGTTGGAGTTCCAGTAGACGGAGGGCTGTCCGCGAAGTAGCTGTTACCAGGAACGACCAGAAAATCGGGTTCTAAGGTTGCTGCTAGCACTGGCGGTGGGACCTTCATTAGTTCGGGGAGTTCACGTTCTGCATCGCGACCTGGAAGGCAGGAAATGGTGTCAACAGATAGTTGGTCTACAGAGGTTGGATAGGGCTGTTTCGTATGTCTTTGAAAACTGAATTAACCGTAAAGACGTCCCGTGCCGTGAAGATGCCCTGACCCAGCATTCTGATTGGATGATGAGTAAGATAATCAGGCGCGCTATGATTGGCTAAACGAATGTCGTCAATTCCATGCGCTGACAGTAGCGCGTGCGCGAAAAGATCGGAAAACATCTCTACCCGATACCGTAGATGTGTTCTTCACTCATTAAACCAATTCAAGGGCCCCCTAAGACAATAATAGCGAACTAATCACCATTGCAGCAGTTTTCCCAGTGGAATAAAAATTTTGATCCACAATAAACGACTACACAGTATCTGTCTAAAAGGATTAAGAGACTTTTTTTTTTATTTTTAAAGAACAGTAATTAATGTGCGAGTACACCAACCAAGGCCACCCAGGCAAGTTTCCATACGAATTAGGCAATCACGATTGAGTATTTAAACAATAGAATCTGTACAAATTTTCACATTTTCCTCTTGAAAATCATATATTTTACTTTATACGCGTGTGTGTATGATCAGGAGTGAACAAGAAACAGTTTAAGATCCAAAATTCACTCATTCATCTGTTCTGCAGCGTTAAACATGTGGTGTGTGATTTGATTTAGAATTTGTTTGGGTGGCCTTGGTTGATGTAGTCGCACTTTAATGGGAAAAATTTATAAGCAATTTCCCGCTATTAGAGTTTTAAATTCTAAGATATTCTAGCTTATTTACTGAGCTTACTAAACATAGGAACGGTAACTACGAGGAACGGTAACTACGAGGAGCGGAACGATGAATTCTCTAAACGTTTTCAAGTAAAGTAATCAAGTAAAGTTATAATATACCTGCTTGATTTTCTTTCTTTATGGGGCTCATGTCTTGTTTTCTGGTCTTACGGCCTGCTGCTGCTAAGATTCCTGTACCAGACGCCGTATATACGGGATGTGGGACAGGTCCTTGAAAACAATAGTTAAGGAACTCATCAAGATCTGTATTATGCAAACGTTTCTTGTATATAATCGAAATAAGGTCATAAATTTCATAGATGTACGCAGTTTACTCTCATGTGAATCCCCGCCATGTTGTAGGACAAGATAATAATAAAACAAATCCTGTCCAAAAACATGGCATTGTTCCTGCCCTCCAATTGGCTGCTGTCGCGTCAAACCCTTTATCGACATGCCGTCATTCGAGCGAAATACAACTTCCGGTTTCAAAACAAAAAGTAATCCTATGAAGATTTTTCTAGCCGTTTTCCTCGTAAAAGAATTTTTGCTGAAAAAAATTTTGCTCGTTGGAGCTAGGAGATAAGTTTAAGGTCATATTTTTGGCTTAATTTTCGTGGTCTGGGATGAACATTTGGTCCCGGAAACACGTCACAACTTAAAAAATCATCTGAGGTTTCGCGCCATTTTACTGGATGAATGACGCGTGTGGTCGTTTGGGAGCCCGTTTTGTTGCAAAGTAAAGAAAAAAGTAAAATGGCGGCTCTGAAGAGTATCTTGTCTTTTCAACCAAAAAAGGTAACTAAAATACTTTAAAATCAAGCAAAAGGTACCGTAAGTTTGTCTATGAGTGTCGTTAATAAGTCTTTGCTCTACTTGGGTTCGTAGTAAAGCTTTTATTTTAAGTTTTCATTGACTTTTTCGCACCTGATCATAAAGAGCTGCGGACAAGTTTAGAAATATTCTGCACTCTTAAAAAAATTATATTGCATTGCGTATTGCTGGGTTTCAATCAGCTGATAAAGACCTGAGCTTGAAATCTCGTAATATGCATTATCTGCTCCGAATAGTGGACAATCACTGACCACCATTTGCTCTCACCAGAAAGAGTTGTGTTGAATGCTTGCAATTCAGCTATGAACGTTCCACATGAGACAGGAAATGATGGCAAGTGAAACCAAGATGTAGACATTTTAGCTTTGGCGTTTGTTTTCCCATTTTAGATCAAGTGTCATTCCTTTGAGAATAGGATCCTTTGTTTTATTTGCAACCAAAGAATTGATACTCAAGGGAATGACACATAATCTCAAATGGGTAAAAAACTTACACTCAAGGTCTATTGGCAGATAAAAAATTGTACTTCTTATTGCACCTATCATCTGCTTCCCCATGAAAATAAGCCCCCATTCATCCAACACTGAGGAAAAAACATTCTTCAATGTTCCCAGTACTCCCCCCCCCTTTCAAGGGAAAAGGGTGATGACTATCCTGTAAGCAGTCTCCTTAATTTAGGTAGGTCATGATCGCGACCATGCTGCAAGCTGTACTATGTCTCCTTTAATAGTTTTTCTTGCTCAAGCAAAGGAAAAAGGATATAAAGAGGATTTGGCTCACAGGTGCATTAGATTAGAAAAATCACATTAAAAATTGATTTGTTAATTACATGGTAGCACTATTTTATCTATATTGACCTACCCGTAAAGGGCATTGAAGAGCTGGTACTTGAACTTCTAAGAGATCTAGTAAAGGAGCTAGAAGTCTCTGAATCTATCCTTTCGTCATCACCAGCATTTTGTAAAACATCAATAACTTGTAGAAGCTGTGTTGCTATGGGTGATGTAGACTTGGAGGAATTACTTATTGCATTTGTTGTTGCATTTGATCCAGCATTTGAGCAGTTTCCATGGGGACTTTCAGGACGATTTTCATCATCCTCAGATCTGGGTGAAGTTTCAACATAAGTCGGGCAAGAACACCTTCTTTTCTTTTGACAGTCATAGCCATCATTTGAATAACCAGCCTTTGATTCAACATTAGCTTCATCATTTTCATCCTTGCAGGAGCCCATTAGAGATGCAACTTGTTTGTCATCAATTGGATAAACAGCCTGGCCAGGATGAATGGTGATAATTTGCTGCCCCTTATCTGTACACCCATGATCCTGGCCACTTCTAAAAACAGGCTGCCCTCCATTAGTACATGCTGAACAAAGGCATGCCCCCCCTTGGTGTTGTGGAGGTATACTGTAAGAAGTCCCTGGTTTATCAATAGAATACAATGGCTGTCCATTGCTATCAATAACAATCATGTGATGGCCATGCAACTGAACTTCCCTTTGTGTTCCATCATCTATTGAAGCTATATAATCAACAGAGTTTCCTTTCTCAGAAATTGATTTCTTATTTTCCTTTCTTTCTATTTTATCTATAGTTGATTGAGCTTTAGTGACTTGGTCCTGAAGGATATCTAGAGTGTCCATGGCATGTTTCATTTGGTTTTGCAAAAGTCCAAGACATTGCTTTGCAAATGAAACATGCCCTTTTAAGGAGTGAAGTAAATCTTTCCCATCAGATGATGAAGTATCATTGACTGTTGTTTCAGAAGTAGAACTTGCTTTGCTGTTATTTCCACCAGTTGATGCTGAATCAGTCTCTGTAGTTTTTGCAGTACTCATGGTTTCTCTCCTTCATTAGACCCTGACATTCACAAAATGAAAAAGTCATTAGTTCCAAGTATAAATGCAAAATTAATACTCTAAAAATTCCAACGAAAATTTTTTTTAAACCATTGAGAACAAGGTTTTTTCTCAACATTTTGATGCTATCTAGTATCATTTTCAGTTTGTTTGAAGTCAATGAATGTGGTAAATTTATAATGAACAGAATTCTTGTTTCTAATTCATTGAATTGGAAGTATATTATTACTTATGAGTTACACTAATAAATTAATAACAACAGCCAAGATTAGGCTAATGAAAATTGACTTCTATAAAACATGTAAGAAGTAAACAATTTTTTTAGGCAAAATTCGGTTATAATTTTGTATAGAGGACACAATACTAAATTCTTAGTGTTAGCTTGGTTCTATTGTATAACTTGGAGGCTATTGAATTACGTAAAACACAAAGTAAGAACCCTAAATTCTGTTAACACTGATGGTAAAATATTAAGGCAGTTTCTTAATCTTGCAATTTGAAGTTTAGATTATACTTTAGATTCTAACTTTTAAATAAAAAGTATCAACTAAAGTCTTGGCAATCCTAGATATTTGGCTGCCAATCTGTTGATTTTGGATGTTACTGTTTCCCTTATAAATTAAAGATAACTTTCTCGAATTTGATGTGAAAATTTAATTACCAGGCCAAAATGTTTAGTTGCACTGGCAAACAATAATGTTTGAGCCCTGTGATTTCACCAAGAGGGTGTCAATGAAATGCTTCAGTCTGCATTTTTTAGGTATGCAAACGTTACATGGATTAGAGAGAAGTTGAGACAATAGACCTTTTTGGCTTGGGTGTCATGTTTTCCCATTTCAGATCATATGCCATTCTCAAGACTATAATTTCTTAGTTTAATCGTTGTACATGAGAAGATATATGAATATGGATACAACTCAAACAAAAGATTATTCTCAAGAGAATGATACGTGGTCCAAAATGGGAAATTTTTACAATACGCCCAAGCCATTTAGAGATCACAGGCTGAATCTTACCACACTTGCTCAATAAAGTTAGAATTACTGAGAATAAGAGCTAATGAAGATTTCAAATGGTTGGTTACCAGTCATGACATAGATACCAATCAAGTTACCTGTCATGTTAAGAAAAAAATTCTACTTCTCACCAACTTCAATATTGTGGCCTAGTATCATAAGCAGTTTCCCAAAATGAACTAATAAAGCTTTAAATAAAATAAAATAAACATTTAACTTGTTCAATCTAATTTAGATTGATCATGATGGACCAATAATCTATAGATATCTTATTGATTACAATATGCTGGTGTATTGTAGGGTGGCTCTAAATGAAATTACACCATTATGCCTTCACAAGTATATAGTGAATTAATCAGACTGTTATTGGATGAAAGTCTGAGAATGGTGATGAAATTAGTTGAACCTAAATTTTTAATTGAATTGTTATGAGAAAACATTAGCAATATAATGGAAAAGCAATTCTTAAAATTTACTACGAGTTAATTTTTGAAATTGATGACAGACGCTGTAGCATTATCCAATGGAAAATATATACATTTCCATGTAGGTTAATAGAGGCAAGATAATTCATGATATATAATAAACACTAGTATCAGTAGTAAAACAGAAATAACTGATAACAAAACCAACAAAATAAGTTTTCTATTCTAAATGTGCCAGTTCAAATTCTGTTAATTAAAAATTAACAAAAAATCATCAATCAAGCTTTGTCATATTTATTCTGTTCTAAGCATAAAAACCTTGACAATCTTGACAAGGATGTGCCTTATTCTATTAAGTCATATTGAGGAATTCTTTCATATCAGAGATAATAGCAAACACCAAACTCCTACTACTATACTCTACATTAATGTTTTGAAGCTACGATTACAAGTTTTTATGGCTGCAATCTTGGTTGAGCTTTGCAAAATATTTATCAGTCTCTTTTTTTGAGTTACACAACATGGTTCAAACAGGCTCTTAAATACTCACTGAAATCATTGGGGTTTTTAAAAATTGGTCTTGTTAATCTATAATTATAATTTATATTATAGTTTTCATTAAGAATATCAATTCAAAATTCTTCTTAGAAAAGGTGATTTTTGCATACAATACAATGTAGTTTTGATTCTAATTTTGATGCCTTTTAAAGTCAAAATTATTTATCTATATCTTGTTTTAGCTACATGTTTTATCTTATGGTAAAAAAGGGATAAAATTTGCTATCAAATACTCTTAAATTTAGAAATAATAATAATTTATTGAAATGATAAGATGCACATTATATAAATGACAAACAAAATGTGAAAACTCAAAGAATAAAAAAGGTGGAAACATAAGATTCAAAAAACACTTAAAATTTATGTATAAATATATGTATTAACAGTATAATCATAGTACTTCCTTAAAAGATGCATTTGATATATAATACATCTTGAAATACAAATAATACTAAAGAATAAATACATATAAAGAAATATGTTCTGCCAATAATCTTCATTTTTTAATTTTTAATCTGATTTCAAAATTCTTTCAAATAACACTTATAACAATAGGTATGGAGCTGGGACAATATGTTGCAATATAAAAATCTGAAATCTAACAGATTTTGAAAAATAGATCAATGTAATGATTGCCTACAAATGAGATGCTACTTAATTGGTAGACTAGACTCAACAGCTGGATAAAAACAAAGTTTTCTCTCTAGTAAAAGAATAAAGATTTGTTTCCCCAAGGCCATGGATGAAGGAAGGGGCAGAAAAAATATTATTTCCTATTAAATTTATAATCCTAAAACCGTAATAAATGTAACTATGAATCCAGCTAAAGTTTAAAACACAGTTAATCGAATTCTGGAATGATGGAAGTAAAGGTGAAGAAAAATTTTTTTTATTAACTTATTATCTTAAATATTGTAATGAATGTAACTATATTCATCCAAAAGTACAAACTCAGTCAATCTACTTTTGCTTCTAAAAATTCAAATAATTAGGGAAATTTGGGAGGAATAAAACAAAAGAGAATTCATTGTAATAATATGCAAAATATATGTATTTGAGACGTAATTATTTAGACATTAATTTGGAAGTCTTTATCTCCCCCACCCCTACCACACAAAAAAGTAAATGTCTATCTCTTCGATAGCTGATTGTATATTTTTTTCTCCTAAGCGACTAAATAACATATAACCTTTCGTATCAGACAAAAGAAAAATAGAAAAACACCCTACAAGAGTCATAAACAAGGAAATAGCAAAATGAGACGGAGATCAATATATACTCGAGCTGAAGAAAACAAGATGGATTCCGCTTGTGGGAAAATAAACTAAAGTACAGCGGTGACTTTGATTCAGTTATTGAAATCACCGTCGCGTGTGCTGAAATTGTCGAATCCTTCGAAATAATTACAACCGTACCACAGCAAAGGCTCTGCTTCCAAGTGCATGAAGCCATTGTTAGGATGATTTAAGCCTTTCTTTGAAGTCAGATCGGCAATCAGCAACGATTCGCTCTCGACATTATGAACCATTGTGTGAGGTGCAAAGAGATTCAGTCAAATTTCCCGGGAGATCCAAACGACTCAAACAAGACCAATTTTCGATCCAGTGCTCCAAAGAATTGCCTCAACATCTCGATTTAAAATTCAAGCATAAAACAATCGAAGAAGAGATGAATTTGTGAGGAATGATTCTGGCCCCAAAGCTTTTCCTCAGGGCTTCTTTGAGCACTCGACCTTTATGTCTTGTTCCCTTACCGTAAAATTGTATTCTCCACGATCACCAGTGTGCTTCAATTTCGCGCCAACAGTCTCTAGACTTGAATAGATATCCTTTTTTTCGATCTAGTTAAGTAATTCGGACTATCACACGCGCCCAAGAAAAGCTTCCAAGATGATTTCGCTAGAATTCCGTTTTTCAATGCCTGCCATTATTGCATGAAGTAATTAGAATCAGAATCGGACATATTAGCCACGCGTTTTGTTGTGCAATTAGGTGCTATTGTTCAACCAACCAATCAAGTCTCGCCGGCTTATCAAACATGAGACCTAATTTATGATTCCACATAGCCGCTCATTAATTCTATCCAATCAACAATTAGTATTCGTAGGGTTATGCCAATCAACGCATTTTGATGGCTTTTCGGAATGATCCGCGAGCCAATGATAAGAGACGAATTAGCGAAAATTAATCATTACTGGTGAAGTTGCTTTCATACATCGACTGCTTCGTTTCTTGAGAGATCGGCCTGAGACAGACCCTTTTCATGTTTGAACAATGGATTGTGACGTCATCCCGTTTAAAACAGTAGATAACGCATTTAAAAGCCAAGAGCTAAACCAAGAGTTGTCCAATAAGAAGTCAAAGCCTAAATATAACCGAGACTTTTGACCCTTGAGGCTTGTAGAATTCTCTTATCAACCACTGAAAAAGATGCGTGTTGTAATTAATGAGCAAGCAGAAATGCGGCTTTCGTTTGGCGCTAATTCCCTTTGTCAACAGTTCAAGAACAAAGAATAAATGGCATTACAAAAAGGAAAGTGTTCTGGCAACACTTCGTTTATTTGACAGTGAATCAATCTTAAAAGTTTGAAAGCTGACGTATTTAGACAAACTAAATTTCTGTTTTTATTCAGTTTTCATCTCAGTTCATTTTCAGTTCATTTAGACCAAAAAAATAATTGCTTACTCATTTAATTCGTATATTACGTTAATTTAGTTGGAAATATTAATTTATTCTCTTGAAACCAAATACTCTTTTGTTTCGGTGCAATTTCAATTCCAACCCTTCTTTTTAATTATTCTTTGAGTATATTTCATTATGCTTGCAAAAAGCAGTGCCGTGGTTATCAAATGGACTTCGTTCCCTCTGAAATTATCGAAAAGTACATTAGTCACTCTACTTTAGTTCAGTAGTCACAACAAAATTTAAACGACATTGAGCAGGGAGGAACGGATCAGGGAAGAGCGATATAAAACGGAAAAACATAAGAAATAGCTAAGGAGGTGGAATATTTTTAAATACAAATAATAATATAAATAATAATATGAATAATAATAATTAATTAACTAATAATTTAATACCTTTAAAAGTGCCTGTTCCTCTCCGGCTCATCATAGTTGTCTGTTTTGAGGAAATTGTCACGCGAAAACTCGAAAGTCTTCGCAAGCTCACTTTGAAAATTAAAACCACTTTTTGAATTGTCTGTCAAATTTTAATTGATTTAATTATGCGATATTATATGTTAAGTTGTATCTCACATCTGAAAAAAATGTTTATTATAGCTCTTCTTTATACTTCCCAGTGTGCATTTCCCAAACGTCCACTCTTCACGCCTTGGACCCGTCTCTTATTAGATTCCGGCTGTTCTGTTCTATTCTAATCCCCAGTCTCTTTGTTCTCTATTCTATTCTTTTTATCCATATTATTCCATTCGATTCTGTTCTATGTTCTACTCCTTCTTCTATTATCTATTCTATTCCTTTATTAAATTCAATTCTTTAATTTATTTTATTCCCTTTGATTCTGTCGCATTTCTAGAGTTAAAGAATTTAACTCGAGAAATAAACTGATAACTAGTCAACGTGTAATAGTCAAATAGATACGAAACGATGGATTTAGGGTCTACTGCTGTGTATTAGTCGAATATCTATTTCGCGGGTTTAGTGATCCATTTTGTTCCTCTTATTCTCTATTTTATTCCGTTCTTCAATCTATTCTCAATTTCATCCTCTTTTCCTTATTTTATCTTCTTTTAAGTTTTTCCCTCTTTTTTGCTTTTGCTTTCTTAATTCCCATTATTCCCATTTTTCGCGCCAAAAAACTTTTCCTCCTTAAGTCTTGACTTAGTAGAAACTACGTAGTTGCGTACATGCAAAAAGGGGTAGCCCAACCTAACTAACTTCAAGAAACAACAAATGGATTGAAAAGGATAAACATAATACCAATCAAGGAACTTCTAGATATCAAAACAATTTATTAGAATAGTATATCAAATCACTTGCATCGCGCTATTATTACAAATATAACAAATTTTCTATATACATAGCTTCTGGTCAGTAATCATTCCAGGAAATTTCCAAGATGAGACACGTTATTGTCTCACTGTTTCATTTGGTTGTTTTGGAGATATATATATATATTGCGTTAAATAATTTAGAAATATATGGGTTGTTCATAGTCTAAGACTTCTCTGCTGCTTTAATCGCTCGTAGCGTCGTTTGGCTTCCAGTCTGTGTAGCTGGTTTTGTTCTATTTCTTCCTGGCTTGGGTGCCACAATTTGGACAAAATTCGTTCGATATTCACTGCGTAGACTGTGTGTGACGGAAGAACGCGTCGATGATTCTGAAGACAAAATGCAAAATATATATACAGTTAATAGATTCGAACAGAATGAATGTAATTTTTCCCATTTTTCAGACCCCGTGTCATACCCTTGAGTATCATTTCTTTGTTTACCAGTAAGGCTTGAGAAGATACGCGTACATCAATATGGAAGTAACACGAACAAAAAATCATATCCTTATATTCTACTATTCGTAATATAGCAGTCATTTTATTTTTCAATGGCAGTAAGGTTACATTGATTGGATCTCAGCGTTAGGCAAGGTTTGCGCTCGTTCACGAAAACCTAGTTCTCGCCGCGGTGCGACGCAGGAAAAAGCGCAATCATGAAAATTCCTTTTCAGTAACGGGCAGAAAGGTTTTATTGGTTCGATATCAGTGTTGTGCATGATTTGCACTTCCGCAAGCTAAAGCGCAAGGATGGAAATTCCGCTTCAATAGCGGACTTTAATGTTATCATAAGCAAGGATGGACATTGTAATAAACCTTGTGCCTGCCTGCGCTCGTACAATAGTTAAGCAACCAACATATTTCTTAGCCTCCGTCAATAGCAGATATTAAAGTTAGCTTCTATATACCCTGATAAAGAAGTCATTTTCTGCCCTCCCTTCTTGCTTTTTGTTGGGGGAGAAAAAACAGCCTGCAGCTCAGCCCGCTGGAGGGGAAGAAAAACAACCTCTGTTTGCAGGGTAGTTTCTATACATTTCATTGTATTGACCCAAATGCGTTGACTTGAAGCAACAATTGTTTGAAGGCAATAGAGTCTCGAGTGGTTTACCTGTAAAGCATCTCTAAGATCATAAGGAGAAACGGGAGATTTTGATGTCCGATGATCGTCTGTTGATGCTACAATCAAGGCTGCTTCAGCTGCCGCCTGCTGAAGTGTCTTCCCATGATTGTTATTTACAGCAGGTTGGCTGGACCTGTATAATAATAAACGTGAGAGGAGCATATTAAATGCTGTGGTTGGTGTCTTTGTGGAAGAAGAGAATTATTCTCACTGCCCAGGGCACTACATCCAACCATCCATCTATCCATTTGTTCGTTCGTTCGTTCATACATTCAATCATTCATTTATTCTTTCCTTCCTTCATTCCTTCCTTCTCTCATTTGTTTCTGCTTTCTTTGCTTTGCTTTTTTTTTGACTTGTACTTTCTCCTTCTCTATAGTATTTTGTTGTTTCCTTTCCTTGCTTCTCTATTTTTTCCTTCTGTTTTCTTGTCAATTGCTTCACATGTTTTAATAACAATGTGTCTTCTTCTACAATTCCATTCTTGATTCAAGGGATTTTCTCTGGAGTTTCTTTGGCTTTCCTCCTTCAGCAAAACTCAACATGCCAAATCCTAATTCCATCTGTGATATAATCATGCCCTGACTTAGATCAGCTTATGATTCCATATATTTGATTGATGTGTATTTGTAGCCTGTGTAGTGGCACTTTGGGGGAGGGGGGCCTGCACTCCCTTCTCTTCCCTCCTCCCCTGTCCCCTCCCTCCCTCAGAGTACAAACAATGTCTAAACCCACTTTTCTATTGTTCTCTCATCAGGAGGCCACTTGACTGTACTGTTAACCAGGTGCATTCTTGGATATGCCGTTCCCACAACATGCCGGAAGTGACCATCACGTAATCGATAAGCACTCCTCTTTGCACAGCAAATCGATAAAATGTCTTTTATGAGGTACTAATCAAAAGAAAATACCAAATATTAAAGGCAATTCATTTAACCAAGTAAGTTAATTAGTACTCATATCTAATTGTAAGATTATTGTTCGGTTAAAAACATAGAGCATAGAAGTCAAGTCCCAAAAAGAAAAGAAAAAGAAAAGAATTGGAAAAAGAAAAGAATAAAAAGGAAGGGAGCAACAAACAAAAAACCTATAAACCTACCTCTGTTGCAAATTGTACCAAACTAACTGTTTCATCAGCTACATTATCAAGCCCTGCATCCCAAGCACCAAGGTACAGACGACCATGTATTGTAGCTGTGTCGGGTAGCATTAAATCATAAGAACATAATCCTATCTCACAGTCTTCATTGATATCTGTAACGCAAAGCCAAAATCTCATTAATAATGGAAAACAACGTTAACTCTGCAAATAATTATGATGCAGCAATGAGGAAGCTTCCCCATTCACAAATAAAACTTACCCTTATTTTTTTAGGTGGCAAGCGCATGTCCAGATTTACAGTTATGAAATGAAAATAAGAAAAATCTTCTATTAGTGCATTTATCAATATTTATCATTTTTTGTGTGATATGATATGCACTATTAGTTCAACTAACAATTTTGAAAACAAATAATAAGAAAAAACTAAGATCAAGAGTAGAATAGCTAGTACATACCTTCAGGGACATAAGTGGCGCATCTTTGAAAGGATCAGCAGGCACAAAACGTTGCTATAGAAACAATATAAAACCATTTTTAAAAAATCATCCTTTTTTCACAAGGGTAGCACTTAATAGCCAGTGGCTAACAAACCTGAGGCCCTCATTCTGTGATCGAATTGGAATTTAAAAGTTGATTTTTGTGGAGGGAGGAAAACCGGAGAACCTGAAAAATTCTCGAAGCACAGGAGAGAACCAACGAACAACTGTACTCATATACAACACCGAGCCTGGTGGGACTTGAAATGGGGTCACATTGATGAGAGGCGAGCACTCACACCGCTGTGCCACCCATGCTTCCCAAATTATGTTTCCTCTACATATATTTACAAATTTTATTAGTCAAGCTTTTGCACCTCTAGTTCATTATTAGGCAGTAGTAAAAGAGCTTTTTTACAATAGCTAGAATCTATGTGCATGCACAATCAATCAGCTCATAAGCAAGCCAAGTGTTAATGAATGTAACAACATAATAGAATTTACAAGAAACTGGTTAGATTCTTTACAACCAGGATAGTGTCTCATCATTTCTAAGATAAAATCAAATGAAGTTCAATTTGTTTGACCTGGTATTAATTTTTTAAAAAATAACAAACAAATAACATATTGAGGATAAAACACAAACCTCAAAGTTTGTCTTGAGTGACTGTTTCTGTCGTTTTACTTTATTCTTTTTGATAAGTTGAGGTTTTTGAGGTGGTTTTTGTGGAGTTCTTGGGTGAGAAGCTATAGAAAAGTAGAAATTCATGATGATGGTAGAATATGTTGAATAGGTAAACTGTTTACTATGATGGTTATTCACAAGCATTCCAAAGAGAGTCAAAGACATGAAAACCATGTTCCCTAAAATCTTCATGTTTTTCCACAATGCCATGAAAACCCTCTGATTGACATCCAACAAAAACCTATTTTGTTGCAATAGGCCCTTTGCAGCTAGTGGTCACGTGCTTGGATACCGCTTAGCAACACAAAACTGGAGAGCAAGCCTTCCAGTAAACAAAAGTTGTAATAGGTCAAGCACGCGTGGTTTTATACGATAGTTTCATCGTTCAAAACGCTTAATCCTTTTGCCCTATCTACAAACACAGTAAGATAATCTTAAATTCTCTCCTTTGGACTCGATTTTTGGTTCGAAGTAACGATATTCTTCGCGTTATCGCGAAAAAATTGTCACCGCCGGCCCGCTCGACGGCTGAAAAACATGGCGACTTCGCAAGGTATGTACTTCAAAACTCTCCTTTTCTAAAATCTCTAAAATAACAGTTTAGATTGTGAATGGTGATCGATTGTAATTGGACGGCATTTTAATGGACGATTTGTTTATTTTTTGTTAGAGTGATTCCACGTCTAAAGTCAAGACTAACCCATGTTTACATATATTCGCTGTAGATGTTAGAACTCCCGACGAGCCATCACATACCAAGAAAAATTCTTCGTACTGATATTTTTATATTTATTTTTGTTTTAGATGAAGTAGAAACTCAAGACATCTCTATCTTTCCTTCCCTCACCTTCGATGATGTAGGGAGCTACGCTATAGAGAAGTCTGGCTGCACAAGCACTTCGAAAGCGTACAAATTTATGGCGGAACCAGGCTATTTACATGACGTTAAAGGTACTTGATAGCCAAAATGTTTTTTCTATTTCATTATGATATGAATGGCAGACAATTCACACTAATTTTTCCAATTTTTTAGTGATATATACCGACCAGTGCGTGAGAGTTAAATGCAAGTGTTACCGCTCAATGAGGAAGTCTGAACCACCGCACATTTTAGAGGTGTCAGTCCAGAACAACAATTTGACATTGCTGTCTGGGCTGTGCTCATGTGTAGCCGGGGCAGGTGGATACTGCCATCATGTGATCGGGCTTCTTTACTATTTAGCCCTTCTTAAGCAACTGGGACATCGGACATTGCCTGATGAGCTAACATGTACCAGCATGAAGCAGCGTTGGAGCATACCTAGAGGATCCAAAATCGCACAAAAAGAAATACAAGACGTGCTAGTGAAAAAACCCCAACTTGGCGCTTCGTACAGTAGATATATCAAGAGTAATTTGTATTCCCCATCTACCCAGTATCCTACCCTCACAAAAGAGCACTTTAACGGCTTCCAACCACCTTATCCTCTCTTTACAACCATTCTGCCCAATCAAGATCAACTTGGCAATATCCCATTTGTACAGAGCAAGTTTGGAAATGTCCCAAAAGGCTGTGTCCTGTCATATCAACAAAAGATGTCAACTGACTACATCATAAATGATTTTACTTGCACTTCTTTCCCAGAGCTTCCCCTCTCAAGTGCAGAGGACAGATTTAATAACAATGTGTCAATCTGTCTTGACAGTCGTCAACAATCTATATTTGGAACATTGTCTGTGACAACAGAGTCATCACTGAGAGTGCAGCAGCAAACAGTCACTCAAAGTCAGAGTGATGTATGGCACCTGCTCAGAAAAAAAAGGGTAACAGCAAGCAAATTTGGCATTGTCGCTCGCCGGGTGTCACATTTTGACACCCTTGTCAATCAGCTAAACCCCACCAGATTTGTACAAACTGCAGCAATGAGAAGAGGCATTGAACTTGAACCACATGCTGCCATGGTCTATGCTAGCAATGCAAAGGGTGGAAGAGTAAACCTCTTCCCATCTGGGCTGATTGTCCACCCAAAGTGCCCATGGCTAGGTTGTAGCCCAGACAGGAAAGTTTATGACCTTGATGCCGTAAATAATGGTCAGAATCCCTTTGGCTTGTTAGAAATAAAGGTCGTTAAAGAGGGGGAAACATCATTTGACAATGTGAGGTATCTCACCAAGGACCAGAACACTAACCAGTACAAACTGAAAACAACAGACATTTATTATTACCAGATCCAGTGCCAGCTTGGACTCACAGGATTAGAATGGTGTGATTTTTTCAGTTACATTGACGAAAATTTGTTTGTTTGCTCTAGAATTAATTTTGATTCAGTGTTTTTCCAGCAAGCAAAGGACAAAGTTGATAGTTTTTTCTTCAATTACTATTTACATTAATACACTAAGATTTTTGTTGTTGTTCTCAAACCATGGCCAGATTTCTTATGATAACAAATATTATATTATTTTTATTAATGACAAATCAATTCATAATCTTAATTTATTTTTTATTATATTTATATCATATTAGTATTATATTTATTTGTGCTATTTAGATTTTGTGTTTGTTCATTAGTTTTTTTTTTTTGAGTTTTCATTTACAAACAAATTGAAATAGTTACAAAAAGCAATCCAAGACACACGATAAACCAACCTGCATTAAAGATTATCTAATGGGTTATGTAAGCCACATTAATCATACATTCACCAACTTCTTACAGACACTATGCCTCATTATTACCATTGGATAAAATAAGTGGGCCTTGAAAATTTGTAAGGAGGCAGGCTACAGTATATAACTGATTGACTGAACCTAAAGTGGACAATGGCACATCTGAATCAAAAAAGTGGTACTCTTTGACTCTTCTTATTGCCCTCTCGACATGAATTCTAAGACTTGCTAGTGTCTTTGTTTTTTGAACATCTGCGGCAGAGAATTGTTCCTGACTTTCAAGAAACGGAGGAATATTTAACTCTACCCGCTTCTCCCTAAGTAAATCTTCAATGTCAAACCCTTTGTCTGCCATGACTGAATCACCAGGTTCTAACAAATCTAGAATGCCGCTGCACCTTGTGATTTCCTTATCACTAATCCCCCCTGTGTAAAGGCTAGAAACGAAGCTAATAGCTCCATTAGGGGTAATGCCTATCAAACCCTTGAGTGTAGTATTACTCTTATAACTAGAATAAAGCTGCGACTGAAGTAGTAGGGAGGTAGGTGTTTGAACAAAAATCTCTGTACAATCTAAAATGACACGTGTGCTTGCATAAAGCTTTTTAAAACCTTCTGGCATAAACCTATCAACATCTTGCCTTGAAGGCCAGATCACTTGACTACCAAGAAGAAAATACAAAAAATTAGTCCATGTGATCAATTTCCTGCAAACTGACGATTTATGTATTCGGAACCTATGAGCTAAATCCTGTCCGAATAGACCTAGTTTGAGGCGTACACAAAACATAAACAATTCATCCACAAGAAGCATATTTCTTGAGTCTGGTCTACTTTCTCTTTCTCCAGAGGCATAACAATATGTCATTTGTGCAGCACATGGCTGCAAAAACTTAAAAAAGAACTGAATATGTAAATAGGATGGGAAACCTGTATAAAATCTTATGATCTCATTGTCTGTGCCAAATCTCTCAAGCCCAAATTTATTAAGTGCTAATTGTTCTGCAGCTTGCCTCTTAATGTCCTCAATTTCTTTTGCAGCTTCAACTTTAACCCTTTTTATTTCAGTGAGGGCAGCTGCAGTTTCATTTCTACTTTGTTCAAGTTGCTTTTGTGCATCTTGGAACTGTGCTCTGAGTGACTGGACTTGTGCTTGTAGGTCATCCATGCTGAAGGTTGTAGAAGTGCTGGGACTATTATCTTCATTGTCATCACTTTCATCTGTCTGAGTGTCTCTGTAAAAAGGTTTTGAAATTATGATGACACTCAGTTCACACTCAGTTCACACTAAATAAAAAATTATAAAAGACTAAATTATTAAAATTATAAAATTATTTTGGTTTAAACCAAAATAAACATCAAGTACAATTCCATCAGTCAAGTCTAAATGAAATGTATTGAAGTAGAAATATGTGATATTCATTACCTATCTACTTGTCGAATTATCTTTCTTCTTGCTTTGGATTTGGTTGACCAGTCAAAGATTGATGGTACAGCTTCTCTTTTTAGCAACTGACGTCCAGAATCAGTGGGAGGATTGTAATCTTCCTCAGTGAAGTGTTTTGAGCACACTCTGGTACTTTTGTTAACCTATTATAAATCAAATGTCCTTTTAATAACAATGTAACTGTATTCAACTATTTTTATCTTCATTACAGTTTTTTAAAGATCCACAGGCAATTCGTATTGTGCATTGATATTGTTAGATTCCTATATACCTTGAAGTGTGGGCCCACATCTCTTCGTATCTTCACCAGCCATTCCTTTTTCAATTGCTCATCCCTTGCACGGCCTGGTAAGCGGTGAAACTTTAAATCAGGATGATATCGAGAATCTCCGTTACACAAGGGAACACAACAATGGTACGAAGAATTTTTCTTGGTATGTGATGGCTCGTCGGGAGTTCTAACATCTACAGCGAATATATGTAAACATGGGTTAGTCTTGACTTTAGACGTGGAATCACTCTCACAAAAAATAAACAAATCGTCCATTATTCACAATCTAAACTGTTATTTTAGAGATTTTAGAAGTCCAATAATTGAAAAGAAACCAAAAAAAAGGAGAGTTTTGAAGTACATACCTTGCGAAGTCGCCATGTTTTTCAGCCGTCGAGCGGGCCGGCGGTGACAATTTTTTCGCGATAACGCGAAGAATATCGTTACTTCGAACCAAAAATCGAGTCCAAAGGAGAGAATTTAAGATTATCTTACTGTGTTTGTAGATAGGGCAAAAGGATTAAGCGTTTTGAACGATGAAACTATCGTATAAAACCACGCGTGCTTGACCTATTACAACTTTTGTTTACTGGAAGGCTTGCTCTCCAGTTTTGTGTTGCTAAGCGGTATCCAAGCACGTGACCACTAGCTGCAAAGGGCCTATTGCAAATTCTATGATTTCATGATTGAAGAGATAACTAGCTAAAAGCTAGTGTGAGCTACGTCAGTGTTTCTAATGAAACAGTAATAGCAAAAGGGCAAATTTTACATCATGAAAAGATGAAAGGACAAAGGACCCTGAGGAAGAAATAGCGTCCAAAACGTCAGTTTTTTCATCTTTTCACAGCATAAAATTTACCCTTTTATCATTGCGATTTCATGTTTGTTTTTGGGAAGCCATGTCATAAAGTCTTACCTGGCGTTTGTCCTAGAGCTTGACATTTTGCTAATATTGCCAGCAAAAAATTATTGTGAAAATGAACTAGAGGAAGAACAATAAGAAAATATTGTGTTTAAAACTACTCAGACTATAATTATTATCATCATCATCAGTGGTATCATGACTTATCATTTGCATCATCATCATTAATCATTGTCAACATTATCATCAACTATATTATCCTAATCATTTATCATTATACAGTCATTATCAACATCATCAATCAGTGACCATCATCAGTGTTATTATCATCATTTATCAAACTCATTAACACTTATCAGTGATCATCAACATCATCATCACCAGTCAATATGATCATTAGCAGTAGCAGTCATCGCCATTATCATCAGCAACAGAAGCAGTCATCATTATCATCATCATCATCATCATCACACTTACTATTGTTATTTCCTAAACATTGTGTTGCCTGTGTGTCAAGTTCATCTTTGCCAATCTATAGTAAAAATTACTAAATTAACACAAAAGCAGTAGAAGGACCAAGGGAATACAATACAGCATGTCAATACAAAATTGCATTGCTTTGATACTGTATTTCGCGAAGATTTTTTATTTGTCTTTTTTGGCAGTTTTTAATATGCGAACTTGATAGTTGTGAGCTGCAGGATTAAATTTAGTATTTTGCTCTATTTTTGTCTTTGTCAAAAACATTTGTACCTTTCATATTTTTGACTGACAGCAGTGAAAACCAAATTCCAACGGGCAACTCGAAAGTACTAAGTCCGCACAATAATGACTTAGTCAAAATATTCGCAGACCAAATATTTTTATACAATATCCAGCACAACAATGTCTCTGTAAAGTTTTTTTTTTTGGCTTTAGCTCTAAAAATATTATAAATAATTTAAAATAGCCCAAATTAATTAATTTTCGGTTTTTAATTGGGGTCATTGAAGCAATATACGATTTGTTAAACTTTAATTCAAGCTTAACATTTATTTGGGTATTTGTTAAAGAGATAAAGAAGAAAAGATAGCAAAACAAACAGGGTATTAAAACAACAAAATATAACCTTATTATCAAGATGATTCACATAGTAAAGCTAAGTAAATGTTTCAAAATGCGATACAATTTACGACTTTTCTACGTAGAGAACTCACTTTTTGCTTGTACCAAAGTTTCATCATATTCCAATACCTAGAAAAAATACGGAAATTTTTATCAACGACAAAATAGCTAGTGTTCATACATTCCCATATTTAAGGTATTAGAGGTACTAACGTCTCTGAATTATCTCCTAAAGCCTCCATGAGTTGCCTTCGACAAGTCGCCAGATCTGCCGCCATCTTGGATTTTTTTCTTGTCAAAAGAAAACCCGCTGACATTATCCACCACAGGCAACCCAAAACAAACCCATTTTTCGAATCCTTCGTCATAGGAGTTTTCTATGATGTCAATCGCGCGCGCTGTGTTTTTCATGAGTTTTTTGATTTCATGGTGTAAACTGTGCGAAATTTGCTCTCTCGTCAAAGTCTAAGGAAATCTACTAAGTTTAATTTGTTTTTGTCCCCAGTGTGTTGGTATGGTATGTTTTGGAAGCCAAGACCGAAAACATAGCAAGGTGAGTTCACAGGAAAAAACTGCTTTGCGCACGATTTAGAAACGTTCTCGCTTTTCCGATTTACGTTTGAGTTTCTATCACTTTCATTTCATAGTATTATAACATTACCCTAAAAAGTTACTCAGCTTCGTGCTAGTTTTGCCTTACCTTTTCCTGCGTGACTGAGGTGGGTAATACATGTTAATACTGCCCTCTTGTTAAAGCTTTAGTCATTAAAAGTAATGAACTCATATTGCGCATGATTTATTGATATTTATTAATGTAAATCAGTTAATAATTAGCCAATAAGCTAATTATTCTTTTTCGTAAACGCACTTTTGACGCAAAATTTAATCCATGTCATTCTCTAGAGTATCTATCATTTTTTAAACGGTGGCACATGAGAAGACACAAAAATACAGATATAACCCAAACAAAGAATCTTATTTTCAAGAGAATGATAAGTGGTCTGAAATGGGGAAAAATTACGAGATAAAGAGGGCTATGTATTATTTGACCACTTAAACCAATAGTGTGGTCAGAAAAATGCGCATATAGCGAAATTTGCGTTGAGGTATCATATTGATGTTTTAAAATATGCCAACCAGAGCTCTATTGGCTGCAGTAATATGAGCAACAAAATCGCGCAACTAGTCCACAACGGAAGAAATTCACTTATAAGACAACGAACACAAAATTAATTGAATTTGTAGTGCAGTTTTCGTATGACTGTGAAAAGCTCAGTGCCGTAAGCGTGAGGTGCCGTGACCGTGATGCTTTCTAGAATTTTAATTGGCTGATTTTTTCACGCGCAATGTGATTGGTCTTGGAGTGCAGTGACCTTGGCGTGACCGTGTCCGCGCCGTGTTTATGCCGTGTTCCGGGTATTTGATTGGATGGAGAGTAAATTCTCGTGCAATGTGATTGGTCTGGCGTATCCCTTGCCGTGTCATGGCCGTGTTCGTGCCTAGAATTTTTCACAGTCATACGAAAACTGCACTTGGCGGCGGTTGAAATATTATTGTCGATTTTCCCGAGCCCATCGGCTGTGATAACTTCGAAATTGATAGGTTCTTAAAGCTAATTATATAAATTCCGATTTATTTATTGAATTATTTATTTTAAAAGTGATTTTATAGTATGCA
Organism: Actinia tenebrosa; assembly: GCF_029948245.1. Classification (NCBI taxonomy): domain Eukaryota; kingdom Metazoa; phylum Cnidaria; class Anthozoa; order Actiniaria; family Actiniidae; genus Actinia; species Actinia tenebrosa. Next base: position 2,242,120 of record NW_028292586.1, on the reverse strand, counting down.
TGCAAACTGTTTGGCAATGTTAATCGAGATTTTGATTTCAATGTTTTAATTCACTAATTTATGCTAGAAATCTTAGCCAAATATTTTTCTGCGTTTTACCGATTTATAAATTAGTGCAAACTGTTACGCGGCAAATTGCAGATCAAAAGTTGCTCGTATTACTAACCGCGCAGCTTAAGGTGTTTCGATACAGTTTCGTGATCACCAAAAAGAACTTTTTCAATCGTCGCGCTGACAATGTTCTGTTTGCTGGATCATTTTAGAATTCATACCAGTTGTTGCTCTTGGTTTGAAGTTTGTACTAATGTATATTTTATTAGAATCAAAGTTTTCAACGCAAGAAAATCGAGAAAAATCGAAAATTGGAAAAAGTAAAAGTGCGCGCGATTCAGATGTGCTGTAGAAAAACTGTTAACTCCTAAGAATCCCCAATTCATGGCAAACAGAATATCAAGTTTTTAAAGAAATTCTTATGTTAGATTTGGAGAAAATCGCACGAACATTTCATACTCTAATTTTGGTTTATCGTATTTACGCACTCGGTTTAAAAAATTGCTATTGAATAAAATTATTCAAAAATGTCCTAAAATGTTGCTGTTGCTCTTGTTTTTAAACTTTGTAAGTTTGGTCAACTATTTCCTTGCTGGTCTTGAGAACGAATTTTTTTTCGAAGAGCGTTTTTAGTGTAAAGATTTAGCAAATCGTCGACGTTTTGCGTTTTCCACGATTTCTCATAAACGGCTCGAACGATTGTTTTTCTTTTTCTTTTTTTTTTCTTCAGTTTTTCTACAGCACATCTGAATAGCGCGCACATTTATTTTTTCCAATTTTCGATTTTTCTCGATTTTCTTGCGTTGAAGACTTTGATTTTAATAAAATATACATTAGTACAAACTTCACACATCATAGTTAATGATAGACACAGACATAATACAAGGACTTCCACAACCAATAATTTATCTATACCTTTTTATCGCACGAATGCTGGCCTTCGCACTTTTCATGCAAGTGCTAATCGATTATGGAATACAATAGGTTATAGCACCAGAAGTATTATAGCTTTGAATAATTTTAGAAAGAACATTAGTAATATGTACTTAGAAAAGAATTCTAAGGTCGATCATTTTAATATTCAAAGAACTTTTTGAAAATATATTAGATGGATTTTTTATATTATATATATATATATTATTAGTTTCTATATATAAATTACTATTCTTCTCTTATAGTTAGATTTAGATTTATAGTTAGATTTTATATGATATTTTAGTATTTATAATATGGACCACAATGAAAACTACTGGTTCGCTAGTAATTGTGTTTATCCAATAAAGTCATTATTATTATTATTAATCCGCCCCACTAACTATGCTCGCACGCATCTTCTGTACTATATAGTACAGAAGATGCGTGCGAGCATAGTTAATGGAGCGGATTAACTATGATGCGAGTCAGTTCAAAGCTCCATGACTTACCTTTTAGCTTGGATGAAAACCAAGAGAGCAAATCTTGGTGAATTCGAATCTTCAGTATGATTCGTTATGATTGTAGATCTATTGCCAATTTTTAATTTTTTTTTATTACTTAACCGAGTTTTTCCTTTTTGTTTTCTCTTAAACGGCCCATCAAGAAAGATTGTGTTTGTATTCACTATACTTTACTACTACTAATTTACTGAATAATTCATTCAATGTAAGGATGAAGGGTGTTGCAGCTATTATATTCAAAATCGTACTATTCAAGAACTTGAATCAAATTCTTCTAATTTATATTGATGATTTTAATGATTTTGTAATCCGCACCTTTTACCCGCACCCGCAACTTTTACCCGCACCCGCAACTTTTACTCGCACTCGCAACCGCACCCGCACTTTTTAGCCGTGACCCTCGACCAAAAGTCAAACCCATTTACAAATGTAAGGAGGTGAACAATCACAACTTTGACAGTGAACATGCCACCATTTATATGCAAAAAATGCATGTAAAAATGCATGTGAAAAAATACATGTGAAAAAACCCACACACAGATGATTCCATGAAATAAATATTTGGCTGCTAATGGTCTATTAATATCTATATTAGGTAGCATCGATAGGTCACGTGACGCTATCATCATAAACCAAGCAGTCGTGTCAAAATCACATCCAAGGAATGAAGAGAGCACCATTTTCTAGCTCAATATTACATGAAATTTAAAACAAGCAATAAGCCATATACATCCCGAGGCCCGCTGGCCCGAGGGATGTATAGGCTAATTGCCGACGCTCGAGGTAATTAAGTATTTTATTCATCAATTGAGAAGGTTTTCTATCAAATTTTTATATATTTGACTTAAAAATAAGTAAAATGAATAAATAAAGATTAAAAAATAACCTGCATGAGGGGGACTGATGATTGAACTGAATTGCTCATCATAAATGCAAAGTCAATATATATATTTTAAAAAAAATAGTTATATTGACCTCGCATTTATAATGAGGGTTATAACAAAAATAAAGCCTTGTGAATAACAAAGAAAACCGTGTCAATAGCACTAAACACATCTATTTCTTTTGCTTTCGATTGTTTCATCGGTGCTATTTTGTACTAATTAGTGAATACCATCTCACGAATAGGCACTCTAATAGTAAGATCCGTCACCTTGCCGTGCCGTGACCTCTACTTTGGTCGTAAGCGTGAGGGGGCCGCGACATAACGACGCCGCGACATGACGACGCCGTGTATCGTTACGTTTCACTGCACACACACGCGACACAGGGAACAGAGGGGGGCACTTATCTTCCATTGTCATATTATTTAAGGTGGCTCGACCCCCTCACGCTTGACCGCTACCTTCCACTTTTGGAACGCTAGTGCATAAACGTCTTTTATCCTATTGCAAATCTTTTTTTCACATAAGTCACATAAAGATTGAATTAATATTTGATGCAATTTTTAGTGAGATCGGACGTCATAACACGTGATTATGATGAAATATTTGATTTCGTTTAGAAAATAAATTTAGCCTTGCAGAGCGTTCAACACTAAAATGCTTCGTACGACCTAATCATATACTAGATGCCTCCATTTGTGGGGATTTTTGAAAAAATCTATCTAGCTAATAATGAGATATTTGAGATTATTTAAATATAGTGCATAATCTACTTCAAAACTAAACAATGGATTTCATACGGCCGAAATTAATATTTCAGAGCTATATATTCACAAAAGTTATTGCTCATTTAGTTTTACTCTGTATCTAGTTTTAAAAGGAACATTTTGAAGGTAATCGACTTATGCGATTTTGTGAAAACGTATAGTGCAGAAGACGGGGTAAACATTTGATGCGCACTTTTCATCGCAGTTTTCTAGTCAATCTTACTAGATCTTCCATTATTCTAAAATTCGCCGATCATTTCTCTCAAAATTACGTCAGGATACAAATTAGAACTTAAACTAATATTACACAAAATTGCAAGACTATTGAACTCATTTAAAGCGATCTAAAGCGAACGAGAAATACAGAAAACATTGATCGTTTCCCAACCATTTGATGCTCTGGGAATTCTATTGTTTTCTAATGATCATAACATCAAATTCTTTCGCACCATGCACGGTCTCATCTCGCTTGGCTGCTTTCCGATTTACCCCCGAAGTTTGGTAACACACAGTTGTTTTTTTTATTCAAACGTGGGACGTTTGTCATGATGTACTTTGTCAGTGTGAGTGAATAGAATCGGCGAACATGCCTCAAATTAAAACTTCAAGGAAGAAGCGAGCAAGACTTTTGAGTTTAGATAAAGAACCATACTTCGGGAGTACATCGGAAAGCAGCCAAGCGAGATGAGACCATGCATGGTGCGAAAGAATTTGGTGTTATGATCTTTAGAAAACAATAGAATTCCCAGAGCATCAAATGGTTGGGAAACGATCAATGTTTTCTGTATTTCTCGTTCGCTTTAGATCGCTTTAAATGAGTTCAATAGTCTTGCAATTTTGTGTAATATTAGTTTAAGTTCTAATTTGTATCCTGACGTAATTTTGAGAGAAATGATCGGCGAATTTTAGAATAATGGAAGATCTAGTAAGATTGACTAGAAAACTGCGATGAAAAGTGCGCATCAAATGTTTACCCCGTCTTCTGCACTATACGTTTTCACAAAATCGCATAAGTCGATTACCTTCAAAATGTTCCTTTTAAAACTAGATACAGAGTAAAACTAAATGAGCAATAACTTTTGTGAATATATAGCTCTGAAATATTAATTTCGGCCGTATGAAATCCATTGTTTAGTTTTGAAGTAGATTATGCACTATATTTAAATAATCTCAAATATCTCATTATTAGCTAGATAGATTTTTTCAAAAATCCCCACAAATGGAGGCATCTAGTATATGATTAGGTCGTACGAAGCATTTTAGTGTTGAACGCTCTGCAAGGCTAAATTTATTTTCTAAACGAAATCAAATATTTCATCATAATCACGTGTTATGACGTCCGATCTCACTAAAAATTGCATCAAATATTAATTCAATCTTTATGTGACTTATGTGAAAAAAAGATTTGCAATAGGATAAAAGACGTTTATGCACTAGCGTTCCAAAAGTGGAAGGTAGCGGTCAAGCGTGAGGGGGTCGAGCCACCTTAATGGACGATAAGATAGATAGAGAGATAGATAGATAGATTTTATTTCGCTCATGTAATTGAAAATTTACAACTTTTGCTGATAGTACAGTAAATGAGGGTTTTAGTAAATGTGTATATATATATAATTTTGTACGTAATCAAAATCATTGAGCCTGAGGGCTATGTAGACGACAACTATTTGATTTCCTAATTAGCGTAGGTTATTAATATTCATAAGTTGAAATTATGGGATGTAAGCCGGGACAGGCAGCAAGACGATCGTAATACGTATACCATATGGTATGTCAAGATTATATTTGATTTTCCGTAAGATATAGGCTTTTAATTTGTAACTTTTTATTTCTAGTGAACCTCGTAATTATAAATCTGTCTATTGTGAATGAAATAACTGAAGAACATCAAGATTATCGAGAATTAAATCGCTGATATAATCGACGAGCGTTTTGCGTTGTGTACCCATTACTGAATTAGATGTCCCCACCGAACAAAAGAAGATGTCCGCCACAGGCTAAGTTAACTGGGAAGTTAACTTCCCTCTGCCCCCTGTGCACGCGAGAAAAAGTTTTAAAAAATGAATTTTAAAAAAGAATTTTAAAAGAAAAAATAGCGAAAACTAAAGAATAAAAATGTAGAAAAGCTCAGAAATCACCGAGTTAAAATGTCTAAAAATATATTGCGGACGATATGTCGTGCAGACAGGGCAGAAAAACGATCTTTGACCTTCCGCCATAAGGACAGGTTTACAATATATTTTATAAACAAGTACTTTTGGAGCTAAATAGCACAATATCAAATAAAGCCGTGTACTTTGGGAGAGGTGATATTTTGATCAGCAGAAAAACTGACATTTTAGTGATACTAATAAGTAGCCTTTACTCTAAATCGACAAAATTTCGTCACAAGTTTCGAGCAGCAGTGACACAAATGAAACGCTTAGAAAATTGGATTAAAACTCAGTTAATAAGAAAATCGTGAAAGAAGCGGGCTCACCGGTTTTATGCCCCGGTTTTCTGCCCTGTCTGTCGTGCATTCAGTCGTAAACAAAAGATGGATCAAAATTGATCTTGGATCAAAATTGGTTATGTATTCTTTTGAACTTGTTAACTCAGCGGAGTGTTTTTCCTGCTAGAAGTGTTTTTTTTTTTTTCTTTTCGTCTTTCCTGAGTTTGCAAACGTCAAAAAGGGATTAGTAATAAGCTTGTTTTAATTCACTCTTTATGTACTTGTCAGTTTTTCCGCATGACTGCTTCTCTTTGTATTTTAGTTTCGACTCTCGCTTTCACGGAATGCTACCGATACTTAGAGTCCTTAGATTATTACAACAACTGATTGGTTAAAGGAGAGTAATCGATCCGAACTAAAACAGGAAAAGTATGTAATCTTAATTTTCATTGTTAGATTTTAATTTATCCCGTTACAGCGTACCATAATTTGTCATTATAACCTTGATGCGCCTTGTCACTCATCTCCGCTCACTTTCGACCTGGATTTATAGTAACACACCACTCTGCCTTTGAGCCCAGAGCGTTATTTTTGAAATGGCTTCTTCCTTGAAACTGGTCGTTTTAGCGTTACTACTAATCTTTGTCTTCCCAGTTAGCTCAAACACGTTCCTCAATGTGGAAAAACTAAGATCATGGTACATAGTTTTGTCTGGCGAAGCGGGATTTTCGCCCAACTCAATTTCTGTCCTCGACACTTTAGCTCTTTTCCTGGTGTCTGCCGTCACGTTTTACATTCTTTTTAAAGTTTGGAACTTTCTCTTCGTCCCTATCAAACTCTTTCGCTCGCTTGGAGATGCAGGATATATTCCAGATGGAAGACGACCTATGAAAGACGTGGCTTTTGAAGTCAAACGTAGACGTAAAACTGGGAACTTGCCGCCTGTATATCCCAATGGGTGGTTTCATGTTTTAAACTCTTGGGAAGTAGGTACTTCGGAAGTTAAGTTTGTATCCTGTTTAGGAGAACATTTAGCTGTCTTTAGGGGTGAGGATGGTGTAGCACATATAGTCGATGCTTACTGCCCTCATCTTGGAGCAAATTTGGCAATCGGGGGACAAGTCGTTGGGAACTGCATTCAGTGTCCGTTCCATGGATGGGAATTCGAAGGAGATGATGGCAAGTGCACCAAAATTCCCTACAGTAAAAACATTCCCGCGGTCGCAAAGATCAAATCATGGCCATGTCTGGAAAGAAATGAATCGATCATGTTATGGTATCATGCTGAAGGAGCTGAGTCATCTTGGATACCCGAAGATTTAAATGAAATTCAATCTGGAAAGTGGGTCTACCGAGGGCGAACGACACACCAAGTCAACGCCCACATCCAGGTAAGAAACAATAAATTTATGCTTTGAGTTCGAGTCAGTTTCTAAAACGACAATTTTTACGATTGACATGAGCTGTTATGTTGATGTTGATATGCTACGAAAGACAATGAATACTTAATTCCATTAACTATTCATTCATTCTTTAACACTTTGATTTTTTATCTACTTGCAATTGCGAAGTCTTTCAAACTTTACATTCTATTCAGTCATTAACATCGAAATTTAACTCCTTTGGCTTTTTATAGGTTTAGCAATATGCCACATTAATATATTCATGTCTGGTTAAATAGACTGATTGATCAAAAGAATTTGATTTAGGGCTCGTGCTTGCGTCTCCTCGTGAAAACAGGCTTAAATCATAGACCCATCATGGATATTAATTAAATAAAAACAAGTATAATTATTAACTAGATAATCTATTCATTGCGTGCTCTATACAATAGTAATACTTAAGATGACAATATTGACAAGCAAAACAATTGGATAAAAAGTGCTGTGCTTGTTTCACAATAACTATTGATGTTAAGGTGACTAATAGTATTATATCCTATTATCAAAAGTTGATATTAAACTAGATACTCTATTTATTGTATAAAATAAAGTAAAATCTTGAGTAAATTTGTAATCGTAGAATTTTTCAGAACTTTGAAATTAAGAATTAGTTAAATGATAAGAGTTGCAACCAAATATACATTGCTCTTAAAAAACTTATTAATAATTCATGAAGGAAATACAATAGAAATCATGACCATGAAGCTGATTTTATATCTGATATAGATTTGTCTTCATTTGCATAAACTTTAACTTGGATTTTCTCTATCAAATTTGGTTCACTTTCGTAAAGAATTCAGTACAATATGAGAACATTACATCATCAGTTTTTTAAGCTGTTCAATAAACTTGCAGATTGTGTTTTATGTAATGTTTAATAAACGAGCAGGAGTGTTTTATCGGGTATAAAACACGAGGCGCAGCCGAGTGGTTTTAGACCCGATAAAACACGATCTGCGAGATTATTGAACGGCTTAGAAAACTTATGATGTTTGTTCTCATTGTGTACCGATTTTTTTACGAAATGAACTGAATTTAATATGAATTACAAAACCACTCAAGGTCTTCACAGAAAGGGTCTTAGGACCAATGTTTTTTTCTTCCCCCTACAGGAAATACCAGAAAATGGAGCAGACTTGAACCACTTAGATCATCTTCATGGATCTCCATTCCTTGCCGGAACTGATCTGCGCTACACATTTACTTCCAAATGGCTTGAAGTTATGCGTCATTCCTGGGATGGTTCTTGGTCAGTGGATGAAGATAACAAACATGTCGGGAAGCTTACTTTGAAACATGAAATTGTTGTGTTTGGTTTTCGAATACCTTTGCTTGATTTCTACCTCTGTGCAAAGCAGGTGAAAATGAATGAATAAATTAATGATTATATGAATGAATATGTGCAACATTGAATGAACAAATGAATGATTTAGCAATAAACTCCATGAATGAATAAAAGAATGAATGGATAAATGGGTGATTGCACAAATGAATGAATGTTTGCCTCATTAAAAAATGAAGAATAAATGAATGAAGAATGAATGATTAAAGAATGAAGATATGTGAATAAATGACTTAATTAACAAATTTTTTTATGAATGAATGAATAAATTAATGAATGGTTGCATTTGATTTTTATTTCTCATAGACTGGTCCAGGAATAGTCCATATGCATTTTTCCACCATTTTTGGTGATGGCATTATGATCCACACAGTCACGCCAGAAGAACCTCTTATACAGAGGGTTGAACACAAGATATATTGGTCAAGATTCATGCCTGCAATAGTAGCCAAGTTTTATCTATATGCCGAGAGTATCCAGGTTAGTATTGCTTGGTTTCAATCAACTGAAGAAAAAAATCTATGAATCTCATTTATCTGGAGGCTTCACGTCCTTCAACTTTAATTTCATTAAGCATTTTTGATTGTTCAATTTCCTGCAGATAGAGCGTGACATCATGATATGGAACTACAAGAGGTATGAGGCAAAGCCACTCCTAGTGAAAGAAGATAATCTCATTGGTAAACATCGACGCTGGTACTCTCAGTTCTACTCTGAAAATAGCCCTCAGTATCCTGCCATAAAGAATAACCACCTAGACTGGTAATTCAATATCTTAGAAATTAGAGAATGCTCTGGCATGAGCAATTATTCTTTGGCTAGTTCATGATCTTCTCCTATTACTTCAAAGCTTAATGAAAACCCTGCTCTTTTAGCTGTCAAGAAAATGCCGATCCATACTTTTAAGGGATGCGCAGAGGGAGTTTACTAGTGAACCCTCTGTAATTTTGCAGCTCCCCTAAAAAAACCACCAACAGATGAATTTATTTTTTTCAAACGTCCCTTAATTCCTATATTTTCCGAAAAACTTATTTCCCTTCCCTGGTGGATGTATAATGGTTGGCACTAGATTCTCGGCTCTATTACTGCATTTTAAAGGTAATCAGCCCATTGTTTGAGGTGTGCTTGGTCCTAAAAGTTCTTGGGGGTACTCTTGGCCATTTAGGGGTGGGGATGTGCCACTGAGCTCTCTGAACCCTGACCCTGTTTCAGAGTAGAATTGCTGAAATTCATACCCTGTTCTAGAGTAAGATCGCTGAAAACCATACCCTGTTCCGGTATTGCAAAAATAGATACCCTGTTCCAGAGAGGAGAGAGCGTGATTTCATATACCCTGTCCCAGAGTGAGCACGATTTTATATGCCCTGTTCCAGAGTAGATTCGCTGAAATATAGCGAACATAGGGGAGTTCCCCCCCACCCCTGGGTAAACGTTTTGGGTATTAATAATAATAAACATTCAATTTCTTTTTTAAAACCTGATTTTTGAAGAAAAATATTTTTGGAAAAAACAAACTGGCTTCATACATCAATTTTTTAATGAACAATCTATTTTTTGAAAAAAAGACTGGCTTCATATACTAACTTAAAATACTAGGTACTTAAATTTATAATTTTTTCTTAGTTATCAATATTTCAAAACTTAATATTTGATATAAAATTCTTACATAATAATTAATGTAATTAATTTTATTTGTATTAATGATTATTTTTAATTAGCATCTAACTAGTAATGTGCAATCGTTCGAAGATTAAATTTAGGAAAATAATTATGTTAATTAAGGTAATATGTTATGTAAACTTAAGGAGTACAAAAGTTAGTGATTTTACATAGAGTGCATAATTCAGACAAACTGTTGAATAGTTAGATAAATTTATCTAACCTAGATAACTATTTAGTTGACGTCACCTAAAATAGTAAAAGCACGCTAAATAACGGTCATGCTAATCCGGGGGGTTGTTTTACCAAAGAATGAGCGAATAGACATCCATTTGTATCATCGTTTCTCCCCCTGATTTCAGTAGCTGTTTACTCGTAGTTTCAAATATAGGTGACGTCAGCTAAAATAGTAAATAACTTGTCTAATTTAGGTGACGTCACCTATTCAACAGTGAGACTAAAAGCACTCTAACCTGTGCAAAATTAAGACTAAAGCAATAATACATAGTGGTAGACACTTGTTCCATTGTTTTCTCCTCTTTTACTTTGATTGTTTAGTCAATAATTGTTTCAAAAGCCAAATCAAATGGTATTAGTTACAGTTAGTAGTATGTATCAATTTCAATAGAAATGGCTTGCATGCTTACTTGGACTATCATTATGATAAATTTCAGCTGACGCTGGAATGCTAATAGACCCCTTGCACTGAGTCCTGAGAGGAATTGTTCTGGGGGACAAAACAATAGGCCGTCTTTTCTCATGCAAAAAAAAATCCATTGTTTGGTACCCCAGAACAAATCCTCTTGGGACTTGGTGAAAGGGGTCTATATTGAGTCTTTTAAGAATCTTGCTTTGGGCCAATGCACTTGTTTGACATTTTATGATTACCATGATTACTATACAGCACTTTGAAATATGCAGCTCAATTAGGGCAAAACAATTTAAGGTTTCCGATTCTCTAAGATATTCCATTTTTTTTGTTCTCCAAATTGAGCTGCATTCTGAAGTGCTGCAAGGAGTATTAAATACTCTTTAAGTCTCTGTCATTTTCTTTCATTTTTAATGCAATTATTATTCAATGTTCACTGTTAATTAGATATTATTTCACACAGTTAAATGTAACCTTTCCTAGTCTAACTAATATTAACAGTAGTACATTAATTATATTGCTTTCTTTTGTTTCTATCGGACATTATATTACACCTTTATTAGATTTTACATCATCAAGTACCATCACTCTTAATCTTCTTAAATTTTCTAATATTAATTATGATGCTAAATTATAATTATGGTGGAGTTGTGTTACCTCAATATTTCAAATTTTCTGTTATTTCTCGACCTTTAGGTGACATCCCATAGATGTGATGACTGTAGCACTAAAATATAATTCAATACCCTTGTTTATCTTCACCCCAATTTTTCAAAGCTAATAGACCTCTTTAGCTTGGTATCCAATATTGCCCATTACAGATCACATGACATTCCCTTGGGATTTGTTCTTTTATGATGAACATGTTAAAATATTTACACATGAAAGAATCAACTCCCAAGAGTGGCATCACATGGTCTGAAGTGTGTACAACACGCAACGAAGCTAAAAGGGTCTATTATGACAGAACTCCATGATTATATTTCAATTTGATTATGTCAGACTGTAATGTATAATGTATTTTCTATACTTTGGCACCTTTGAGAGTATGTATGTAGAATAAGTTGCACTCTTATGTTAATCTCAAACAAACTCGACTGAGTTGATTTAAAGCAACTGATTGTCATCAGTACAATGCTTTATTGCAATGCTATTTTTGCATGCTGTTTAGCTTTAGATATTGCGTTTAGTTGCACTGGCCAAAAACAAAGAGGCCTTAATTTTGGGACATTTTTCTTTAAAAAATTTGTAAAGCCATACATACGTAGATGCACACCTCAATGCATCCAGTACTGATACAGTATGTAAAAGACTTCAAAAAGGCCTTTAGTGAAGAGCTCAGTTAAACTAAACTGTGATCAATATGACTAATATACCGGTAAATATGGATAAAGTAAATAAAAATAAACTTAAATTTAAAAGCCCTTCAAAGAAGACACACACACTATACAAAATAACAACCCACCTAATACTGATATGGTAAATAAAAATCAACTTCAAAAACTCCTTCAGTGGTGTTATCAGTGTCCAAGCTTACATGGCTGGAGAAAAACGTTTTGAATCCCAGGCGAGCATCAATAAGCAACTCTGCTCGCATACAATAACTACCTCAAGAATAGAACCATAGCTCAACTTGGTGCTGCAAGATGAGCGCCATTTATCACCACTATGCCGCCCATGCAGGATGAACAGCACAACATGTGAAAGTATGACTGCACATTTTATTAATGTATTTGGTAATGCATACTTTTATGCTTAGGTTTTTTGCACACATTTTGATGCGAAGCTGGCTGGTCACCAGGTATAGGAGTGTAAAAGCTTGTTTGGCAGCAAAAAAGCCTGCACATAGAATTGAAGTATGCAATTAAATGTAGTCATACTTTTGCACATGGTGTTGTAATATATCATGCAATGTCAAAGATAACCTACCTAATAGCATACAGTACACAATGTAATACCTACTACTGATTTGGTATGGAATTATGAAATAACTAGAGAACTGTAGCTTATTTGGCTGGAAGGAATTGACTCATGAAATCAATTGGCAGAGGGAAGATAATGGTTGAGTTTTTCTCAGCAGAGATGGTTGTTAAGGTCTGAAGGTAGCGAAGCTGAAGAGCTTGTGAGTTTTCTGCAATAATGTCAGCAGCTTCTTTGAGGGATCGCGAGGCATTCATTTCTCCATCAGCAGCAATAACCTGGTGCAGATAAAAAATTCTTAAAATTACCTGACATTTTTGATGACCTGTGTCCAATTATGTGGTTGAATCACTAACCTTTGCTCTGGCTTCCCTTGAGGCCTCAGCTTCTGCTGCCATGGCTCTCTGCAGCTGTTGTGGCAGACGTACATCTTTACTACAGAAGTTGAGAAACATTTAAGGTATGGCATTAGTATGATATCATGATATAAAACCTACTCATCATCATGATTATTAAATTCATCATCTTCAAAAATTTTGTCATCATCATCATCAAACATTTTTGTCATCATCATCATCAAACACCTTAATTTGTCATCATCATCAAACATCTTTGTATCATCATCATCATCAAACATCTTTGTCATCATATCATCATCAAACATATCTGCCATCATCATCATCAAACATTGTCATCATCATCATCAAACATCTTTGTCATCATATCAAACATCTGCCATCATCATCAGCAAACATTTTGTCATCATCATCATCAAACATCTGTCATTATCACCAAACATATTTGTCATCATCAAACATCATCATCATCAGTTCCAATCAGCTATCAGTGGCATGGACATATCGTTGTCCTTGCTTTTGATGTCCTTACTAGAACGTCAAAGGCAATTAGGACAAATATGTAAAAAATGATTTACAGTTTTGAAAACCTGCTTGCATCATGGTCTGGGGTGAGTCCAGTCCCCTTTCATGGATGTCTGTGCTTCCCTAAATTTATTATAATTATTATTTCTTAGATACTTACACTTCAACTCTCTCAACTTTGACTCCCCATGGATCCGTTGCCTCATCAAGTGCAGACTAACAAAAGAAATGATATGTGAGATATAGTATTATTAACACTAGACTCACTCGCTGTGATTTTTTCTTGTGTACATTTATTGATAACTTCCAACACTTACCTGCATAACATGGCTGATGATATCTCGTTCAGTGAGAATTTCACTCAAGCTCTTTGTTCCCAGCACATTCCTGAGGGTCGTCTGGGCCAGCAGACGAGTGGAGCGGTTCGCATTCTCAACATTAGTGATTGACATTGTTGCATTGTAAATTCTGAAGTAGACAACAGCATCCACAGCTACTGTCACACTGTCTTTTGTCAAAATCTTTGAGAGAAAACGTTTTATAATAATAATAAAAGCTTTATTTAATGAAGGTTTAAACTTTCAGTCATAGACTGAAACTATAACTAAATAACTAACTATAGTTAGTTTTTTTTTTTGTAAATGAAAAAAAAAAAGAAAAGCCAAAACCTTCCCATTCAGAATGAAAATTGGTCACTTTGTAAGTCAAAAATATAAAAAAACTAGAAAAACTTGTTTTCATCATTAACTTTAAATTACCTCTTGTGGAGGGACGTCAAATGACACAACCCTAAGGTCCACCTTCTGGTAGGAGTCGATGCAGGGAAGAATGAAAAACATTCCTGTAATGGTGGGAAAAAATAACAAATTGTTTGATGAATGGTGAAGATAGTATGGAGTATTTGTGTGTATGTGAGCAGGAAGTTGAAGTGTGGAGGAAGTCTTTGATCCCACACAGTGGAGTAGATAATGATAATAATGATGATAATAATAATGATAATAATAATAACAACAATGATGATGATAATATATTTATGTATCAATGAAAAAGATAAATAAATAAGGTTTTTTGAATCAAAAATGTAAGACTACAAGTAGTAAGTAAATTGTAAGAGCTCAATTAATTTTGAATGGATATTAAAGCATCTTTGGAAACGAAACCAAGGTATTTGAGGTAATATTCATACCTCCCCCTGAAATTATTAATAGACTGTGAAATTGAACATACCTGGTCCCTTGGCTCCACCTGCTACTAACCGACCTAGTCTGAAGATGACAGCTCGTTCAAACTCTTGAACAATCTATAGTAATTAAATGAAAAAGAACCGGGAAAAAGAAATCTAGGTTTGTGCAGTTCTAAAGACTAGACTAGCTGGTTACTAAAGCTAGTCAGCTAGATTAGGCAAACACTGTTATTGTTACGACATTCCAAGGACCATGGTAGCTGAGGATGTTACGACAGTTAATGTCAATTTCTAAATTTTAATTTGATTTTTTAGTTTCACCTTGGTAATTTGGAGCAGACTGCTCCCTGGTTCCATCTATACAAATGCACATGCTTTGATGCAACAACTAAAGAAAAATTGAAATTGAAGAATTTGGCTGTACCTTCAGACAGAAGCAAAGTGAGATCGGCATGGTACATATACAGATGATGACTGACAGGCCCCATAGCATATAGTAACATATTCCTCTATCATAATTTGATGCCTCTGAAAGAGTCGGTAAGACAAAAATTGAATACATATTAGTTATACAATCATTTTGATTAACACTGACGGCGGGCTTGGAGGGGCTATGGCCCCTTCACTTTTTCCCTTTTCCCATATTAGGCTGCGTTCATAATGTATGGCAGAGGGGGACAGGTGAAATTGAGGGGGGATCCGGAAAATTTTGGTAGTAAAAAGGGGTGGATGGGCAAGTTTTTATCAGAAAAAAGGGGGGAAGCACAATTTTTGGAAGAAGCTACAAGCCCTGCTTGGGGGGATCATATTTTTTTGCATGACATTAAGGGGGGGTGTTAAGAATTATTCTGGACATTTCAAATTTTCACCTTCCCCCCTCCCCCCCTCTTCCATACATTATGAATGCAGCCTTAGTCTCTTATAATATTT
This sequence comes from Actinia tenebrosa, assembly GCF_029948245.1. NCBI lineage: Eukaryota > Metazoa > Cnidaria > Anthozoa > Actiniaria > Actiniidae > Actinia > Actinia tenebrosa. The sequence continues at coordinate 2,226,545 of NW_028292586.1, read as the reverse complement.
TCTAGTCTTTGCCCCCCTCCCCCCACTTTTTCTACATACCAGTCTCTTTTATTATTCAATCTTAGCCCCCTCCCCTCCCCCCTCCATGTTTTTGGTTTGTCTGTGTTCCTTGTAGTATCAGGGGTTTCATTAATGGTCAGGGATCGGAGAATGCTTCAGTAAATGTGTTCCTTGATTATACAGACTGAACGGCAGCAGACATCTTTGCCTTGGGGAAATGTTTTTCCATTTCAAACCAATATTGTGTCAATATATAAGATTTTTGTATCCATTTTCATTTGTCTTGTTCTCTTGTGCAACCACAACAAAGAAATGATGTTCTACTCTGAGCTTCACATGTGGTATAAAATTTAATAAAAATGGGGAAACATCATTCCCAAGGTAAAAAGAGTAATTATGCATGCCTTTAGGCAAGCCATTAACAGAAATTTTGCCAAATCTTTGGCAAATGTCGACAGATTTTTGTCTACTATTGGACTAATGACTAATAGATTTAAAGCAGTGTAGCCAATCGATGCAAGATTTGTAATAATACACAAGCCTGTTTATTCTAAACATAATGATATAATTAAAAGTGGATTTAAAATACTAAATGACTGATCTAAATCATATTGCCACAAGAAAGGTAACTTGAGAATACGGTTACGGCTGGGTCGCGGTAAAAGGCTTTGAAGTTGAATCAAGACACGTTCAAATTTTTAAATAAATCCCGCTGGGACAAAATTATAATGAAGAAATTTTGGAATCTCACAAAGCCACACGATTTATAAAGTAAACTATATCAACACGACTATGCTCTTTTGTTCCTCGAAATGACTAAAAAAAGACGACAAGAGAAAATAAATATTCAATAAGCGTCTCCGAGGATAATTTTACTCTGGAACGAGAAAAAAAATTCGGAAGAAAAATTTATAAAAACCGCAAAATGTCATAAAGAATTATGTTGACTTCTTCTGCATTTGTTTAGCCGGGGGGAAAGCAGGCGAACTTTAAAATAAAGTAGAAATAAAAACAAATTGTACTCTTGTGGTTATTCAAGACTAAAAAAAATTTAGTAAAAGAATAAATGAAATTTTGTGTGGCTGAGGTCGGAGTTTGCCTGAATATAAACCAAATTAGACACCTTTAATTTGATAAAAATCCTTGATTAAGGTCAACATTAAGGGGCGAAAAGCATATCTTACGTTAAGAAAAAGGCTGAAAATCGACTATTTCAGTAAAGTAAGACATTTTTAGGATTTTCTGGTTGAGATTTTCCACTTTTTTCGCGAAAAAGGCAGCGAGAAGCGATGCGAATAGTCATTCTCAGTGTGCGACTTCCAAGTCAAAAAGACCGACTTTTAAGCTTTATAACACGTGAAAAAGTTTATCTGAGTTTAGATTGAAAGTTGTTTAACATTACCTGCAGCGTCTCTAGCAATGTCGAAGGTTTTGGGCTTGCCTGCAGACATTTCTTTTTTCGCTTCGTTAAAGAAGTGAGAGTGAAAATGCAAATAATTTGATCACTAAAATGATAAATCTAGGGATGTCACGTGACTAACCGAACTCCAGGTGTCCCGCGCTTGTCAAAATAGATCGAGAGAAATACTGAACAAATGGATGAAAAATGGGATTTTAAAAAGAGGGAAAAAAGTTAGAGGGAAGGATCCAACTTTTATATTCTTGACTGTTCTATATTTGTAAAACGCATATGGATGTTTTAGGAGAGATAACTAGATAAAAACTAGTGTGAGCTACGTCGGTGTTTCTAATGAAACGGTAAATTATACACCGTGAAAAGATAAAAAAACTTACTGACGTTTCGGTGGCTAGTCCTTCGTCGGAGTTTTTCCAATGTTATTCCAATGATAGTATATATGACCAAAAATCTTATTGACCTATCAAATTTAACACTCTTTACATAAATTATTAGAATAATGATGATGATAATGATAATGAATATACAAATTATTTTGACCTTTAAAAGGATACTGCAATTATCAATATTATCCAAACCCATCAGTTATTAATGATATTTGCCAAAACACTTTACTAAAAAGGACAAAGATCAAGAATATGGTATACCGACATGTTTATGAAAAAATTTTAAACAGAGTACTTTTTAGTCATTATTCCATTGGTCAAAAATATCTGTATCTATTGCCTTTAATTTTGCTACATTAGCCATAAAACCCAGAAGTGAATAATTAAAATTAAAAAAGAAACTAAAAAAAACTGCTTAACTATAATTATTGTTCTACATTACGAAATCATATCAATAAAGTTTCAAAAAAATATTTGTTACCCCTGAAAGTAAATTCTTTTGAGATTTGAAATATAAAAAAGTACTTTCTTAAAGATAGAAATTCGGTTGTTTTTTCTTTAAGATAAAAGGTTTTTTTCAAAATACAATTTTAGTAAGTTTTTTTTGGTTTGTAATAATCACGAAACAATCAAAATGCAAATTCTACTGAGTTGTCACAAAATTATATTTTGAAAATAGTCTAAAACATTGTAAATAGACTATATAAACAATACAACCGATTATTTGTGTTAGGCAAATGTTTCAACACCATCTTATCTAAAAAATCTATAGACATCGTGAATAAAACCAAAATTTACTCCAGGTTAAGTAAACGCTCTCGTTCTTGTGTAAAATAGCTCTGTGTGTTGGCTAGAACTCGCTGTTTTAATGTATTAAGAAAGTGCAAATGAGAACTAGAGTTCCACATCTATTAAACGATTTTAGGATGAAAAAAATAGGATGATGACTAGGACGAATTTTTTTTTGCAGGCAAAATACATTTTAAATTAAGCGATACTATTTTTTTATAATTTCGGAGTCACTTGGCTTAGCTTGTAGGGATTATCTGCGTATATATTTCTTTAAAGAACACTACCATTTGTAACATTTATATTTTAATATATTGTTACAATGTACATGGCCGGAATTGGTGGAATATCTTAAAATACAAAAGAGGAACACGTCGAAGCAAGAACAAAGTAATCTAGTAGAGTTTGAGTTACGGTAGATTAAAATTTTGAAGTTTTAAAACGGAGATTATCATAGCTTTTCCGGCGCAAGCATACTGATTACACACCCTTATACAACCTCGAACGTGTATATATTACATAAAATACCTGTCAAACCAAAGCCAGCGTCAAATTCAAAACAAAACAAATATCAATCCTCAAAGTTTTACTCTAAAAAGTCTAAAACAATTTCGAATCTTTTATAATTCTTATGACACATAGTATGCAAATTGTATGTCGGTCAAGTACCTGAGGAGTTCACTCGTATTTTAAATTGAGAATTTATAGCTTAAGTCAAGGTGTTTATTATATAGTTACCAAGCTAGTTCACTATATACCTTGATTATTTCCAGCGAAATTCAACATGTCGGTGCGTTGATACCCCTCAGCGACAGGGTTAATGTGAACGCTGGTTGAAGTCGTGGTTGTCGCCATTTTTGTACTAAAATATGTATAAGATGACAGTGAAATCTTTTTCGCGTTGAAAACTTTCACTAGGAGAAGATTAGGCCCTAATCCCACGCAAGGTTTTTATTGACATTAATTTTGCATTTAAATTCGGAAGTCCATATATTACTCCAAAATCGTTTCCTATTATTTCTGTAATCCGCTGAGCTAAATACAAAAGAATATTTTAATTGGTTGCCATGTATTTTATCAGCGGAAAAATCTTGAAGCGGAAGTAAAAGATGTAAACAAACAGAAGCCACGCGGGAAGTTTAAAAACCCCAATATCCAACCCAGTCTTTTTCATTTCAATATCAAACATGGCGGTCTTTGAACAGATGTTCTCTCCCTTTCTGCGTAACCAAGGCGCCCTTTTCTCATTCAAATAAGCAATTATATTTTCCCCTGCTATGTTTCGAAGAGAGTAGGTTTAGTATGACGACATTCGCAGAAGCGCTTTATAACGGGTGGCTTTACCTCTCGTAGTTGATGTTTACAAAATGTCAATGATTTCAAAGTAAAATTTGGGAGTGGTGGAGATGTTAGATCATCATGGAATCGCCTCACAAGACCATCGTTCCCGAGTGCACCATGCAAACAGAGTCAGTCCAGCTCCTGAACACCTACAACTCGAATCTCGGAACAATATGGCTGAATCTCCTCAACGTAGAGGTTGTGCCTTCCAACAACTACCTACCGTCCACTGCACAAGTAGTAAGTACAAAACTATTCTCTTTTTTTAATATTATCTACACAATTACAAAAGCCATGCAATCATTCCTTCTTAAATTTATTTGTTTTCGTATAATAAAGTTAATGTTAGAGTCGTTTATTCACTACTGCGGTTCTTGAAGTCTATAGAAACTTTACTTACTGAGCGCTCCTAATGATATATGAATTTTCTAAATATATCAACCTCAGTTTAATAAAATATAATGATAATATCGGAGTTTTTAGATATAGAAAGTGCTATATATATATTTTTTCCATTTTAAATATCGTTGGCGGGATTTACACTAAGGCGACTCGATCCATTTTTAGGGTAAAATGAATCAACCGTTAGAATATATTTATTTATGTAATTATTTCATGACAAATATCAGCAGTTCTTTAATATCCGGAGTTATAAAACAGTACTCAGAGTTTATCTAAATAACATGAAGACAGTTATAAAACACCATCAAAAATTAAAAATAAACATCTTAATGTTGTCAGTCCTTGAAAACTCATTTATAAGCAAGTTGCATTCTCATTTAAACCATTAACCTTATGCTTTATAATTACAGTCTTACAAGTTTATTTTACATTAACGTTTTTAATAATTTTCACGCCATTCAATTTTTTTCTATTAATGGAATTTATGCTTTGCTGATTAAATAAAGCGAGTGTCTTCTCAAGTAGTTCAAAAGGAAAAGACGTTTATCATTACTATATTGAGTCTATACTGAATATAAACAAAAAAAACTAGCTAGTTTAAAGCTAGTATGGTCTACGTTGGTGTAAATATAAAATAAAAATAATTGACTTTTGAGAAACGCAGAATAGGAAAAAAAAGATTTTTCAAAGTTTGAACTGAAATTATATTTAAAAACTTATTGAGGTCTCAGACCTTCGAGGAGTCACTCATTTACAGTACTAGCATTTTTTAATTTATATTGAATTGTTATAGACTTTGAAGCTTGAATATCTTACTGAATTGTAACGGATTTTCACTCAAAAGCTTAAATTGTGTACCAGTTTTCCTTGAAATCACATTTCTTCGCCTTTGCAAGAATGTTTTCTTTTCGTTTGATTCGTGGTTCTAGAGGCGTTTTCAGAGAGCTGCGCCCTTCTTGAATTTTATCAATTATTTATATTCTCTCTCTTTCAAAATATCAAGAATAACAAAGCATTTTATAGTCATTGAAATTCTTTATCGCTATTTTTAAGAATTTATATTCATTATAGAAGATTCTTCAGTTTCAATTTTTATTATATCGAAGATTTTAAAAAGGTATAATAAAAATTGAAGATTGAAACGGTTTTTATTGGCGTTAATGTTAATGATAATAACCTTTTATGTCATAACAATATCTTTGTCAAAATTTTAGTCAATATTTATAAAGTTCAAATTGTGTCTGGCTGCGAGATATCAATTGAGATATCAAGCGTGGGTTTTTTACCTGGTCTTTAGTCGTTTTTACGACAATCTTTTGTCGTTTTTACGACAACATAATTCTTAAACCTAAAAACGTTACCCTAAAAACGTTACTCTAAAAACACTGTTGAAATTAATGAAGAATGGAAACTGAAGGAAGGAAAAAGCAATGAAAAGGTTAAAAAAAGCAAAAAGAAACTCATGAAAGCATTTTTTTAATGACAAAACAAAAACAAACTAAAAACAAAACAAAACAACTCAAACAGGGCCTAGTTGTACGTGGGTGGATAGCACTATCCGACGGATAAATCTTATCCAGTGGATAAATTTATTGGATAACAGCTTCACTTTATCCACTGGATAAGGTTTTCAGTACGTAACCGTCGGATAGCGCTATCCACCCTTTGTACAACTGGGCCCAGAAGTCTATAACTATTTATAGCTTTGAACTTGTGGCTCTAAAAAAAATCACCGTACATTAATGTTCAGAATCTACAGGACAACATATTTCGAAGCAGTTTATGCAAAATATTTAGATCCAGAACCTAAAAATTTGTTTATTTTTATTTTGTAAGTTTAGGGACCAGCTTTAGTGTTGTTTGTTTACTATACAACCTGCTACAAAAAATTTAATGGGGTTTTGTTTGTTTGTTTGTTTTTTATCAGCCAGCGCACCAGATGGCGGTACTATGGGAGCCTACGGTACTATTGCAGTTGTATTCTGTTTTGTAGTAGTGGTCTGTACTTTCCCTTTTTCGTTAATCTTTTGTTTAAAGGTAAGTGGAACGATTTCTCATAATGTTTTAATGTTCAAACGCACAAATCAGATTTGCGCAACGTAACGCAACGGCAACGGCGGAGGATTGTAACGCAAAACTTGTCACACTATTATTCTTAGTCTTCGAAAAGACTGATATTGAGCCTAAACGAGCATTTGACTGTTGTACGCTTTATTAATGTCAACATGGGTTGTTGTGACACAAGTCCCGTCACCGTCGCTTTCATCTTCAAATTTTACCAAAGTTTATTTTACGCCTAAAGAAAAAGGCGTGGATCGCAAACACATTTTTAGACAAGATGTTACAAGTCCCATCTCGCATTCCTCTTTAAATTATACAAATCTTTTTTTAACTTTATACTTTTGCGTGCATATTGCTCCGCATTCTTGTGCAAGTTGATTCAGTGAATAAAGTGCCCCCACCCCCCCCCCCCTCCTCCCCCGGATAAAGCGTTCTTACATAATTTATTTGTTTGGTTAGATCGTACAGGAGTTCGAACGTGTGGTTATATTCAGACTTGGTCGGACAATATCCGGTGGATCTCGAGGACCCGGTAAGTTGTCACACCCCGGTACATCCCCGGTATACCCCGTAAACATTTGGATGATCGCTTCTAAAAAATCCAACATCTTGCTCAAAGTTTTATGTATTGTGATTTATCTTATGTCGATAACGGAGAGCTAGCAATCGCTTAGTCACTCGAGCCAAAGGCTCATAACTAAAGTGAACCCCCGGTTTAAATTAGAATTCAGAAGTCTTTTCACTTTGAGCGGAGGAGGGGAGACTCGATTTTTTTGGAAGAGAAGAAGCGGATAAACTGTAATAAAGTATCCTCGATGCCAAGGGACGATCATTGATTCCACGCAGGTAGAAAACTATTTATTATTGTTTTTTTTTCCTTGCAGGAGTGTTCTTCTTCCTTCCTTGCATCGATAAATACGACATTGTGGACCTAAGGACTTTGGCGTTTGACGTCCCACCACAGGAGGTAAGAGCGCCAAAATTGTCTCCATTGCTGGGTTTCGCTTGACGTCATTTCCTTTCTCGCGTGGATTTTTGGACAGATAATGAATTTCAAAGAATTTCGTAAGCTGATTGAAACCAAGTAATACTTTAAGAACAAATTTTGACGAAAACGCAGATGCTCCGTTTTTTATTATTGCGCCGCACACCAGCACACATCCACCACTTTTTAACTCATCCCTATATTCTATTTCATCACATTCAGTGTCTGACGAGGGACAGCGTAACGGTAACTGTGGACGCAGTCGTCTTCTTCAAGATCACAAATGCTACGGTATCTATCACCAATGTGCAGAACGTTCAAGCGTCTACGAAGCTCTTGGCTCAGACTACACTTAGAAACATGATAGGCACAAGAATCCTGTCGGATATATTGACTAAGAGAGAAGAACTTAGTGCGCAGATGCAGGTTAGTGTGGCTTGGTTGGATAGTGTGTTGCCTGATAAGGAAGTGGTCCATAGTTTGATCCTAAGTGACCTCAGTCACAAGTGTGGCTTGGTTGGTTAGTGTGCTGCCTGCTAAGCAAGAGGTCCATAGTTTGATCCTCAGTGACCCCACATACTTGTTTAAGGAGCAAGTGTGGCTTGGTTAGTTAGTGTGTTGCCTACTAAGCAAGAGGTCCATAGTTTTAGGAGCAGAAAGCGTAGAAATTATACCATGAAATATTCTTTTGAAAAAGAAAAGGTTTGGATAGACGGGGGAAGTTTGGATTGAGGCGAGTGCGCAACTATCAAAACTAGGAAAGACGTATATAGATACCCTTAAAAACGTGCATGAAAAAGCTGTAAATACTGCGCATATCATTACTTTAAGTCAATTTCTTTTGTTTGTTTTATGTGCAGATGATCCTTGACGAAGCAACCAATCCCTGGGGTGTGCATGTTGAACGTGTCGAAATGTATGTATTTTTTGACCTTTTATACTCATAACTAAATCCAGTTAACTTGATCATGATAGCGCGCGATAGAAGGTTCATGATCGTTTGTGACGCATGCCTTTGTATTAACGATAAGTTGATAACAGCAAGAATAGACTCCTTGCAGCACATGGGAATGCACTTCAATTTGGAGGACATAACGATAGGTTTCCAATTCTCTCGAGATTGAAATTCTTTTGTTTTGACCTCTAAATTGAGCTCCTTTAGTTTGTCGTCATACAAGGGGTCTGAAAAGCCGGACAACATTTCTAGACCAGAATTTTACCAGAATGTGCAATCCTTCTTGCGCACCTCCTTCATCCATTTGTATGACCCGTGAAGATATAGTAATATGCCCTCAATAATTTTTAATGGAAGTTAAGCTTCGTATTATACAAAAAGATCGAATTTTTCCTAAACTTTATTTGATGTCCACAGGAAAGACGTACGATTACCCGTCCAGCTACAACGCGCAATGGCTGCCGAGGCAGAAGCTACGAGGGAAGCCAGCGCCAAGGTATTTTTAATAGGACATTTGGACTAACAGATCACGTTATCCTATCCCACGTAAATCGAGCTGTTTTACTAAACCACCCCTCCTCCCTAAAATGAATCTTCACTTGATATGCCATTCTTTTTTTACTGCGCTAGCTTTTCTGCACTTTCAACCAAGTAGCAAATAAGTTGTACAAAAGGGTCCCCACCCCACCCCTCAACCACTCCACAACCACCCCTCCCCCCACTAAAATGAATATTCACTTGATATGTCATTATTTATTTACACAGCTTATTTGCGCCAACGGAGAGAAGAAAGCATCAATAGCTCTACGAGAGGCTGCTGACACCATGAATGATTCAACCCATGCCATGCAGCTCCGATACCTCCAGACACTCAACACCATCTCGGCAGAGAAGAACTCCACCATTGTTTTTCCCTTGCCTATTGAATTTCTTAACAAGTTTCTGCAGTAGGAGATTCTAGGTAAATGGATTGTTCGTCTCACACAGTCATGATGTACCATACCTTTGTGCCCTTGGGTTTTCCAAGAATCCCAGACTTAAGTTCTAGTTATAATGGCAACAAAATGGTGCAGCTTGACCTGCAACATTATAGCATTGCAAGTTGCTCATATCAATTTTCCATGCGCAACATTCTTTGAAGAGCAAAGTAGAAGCTTTCTCTACTCTTGGCAACAATGAAAACTTTCTTACATTTCTATTCTCTGCGTATCTCGTCGCACAACATTTGCAGACGCATAAGTGGTGTCATACCCTGCATATTTTCAAAGTGGTTTTACTTGGTCAATGATAGAAACCAACTAATGAAGTATGTATAGTGTATCATAATTGGTACTTGCTGGGTTTCAATTAGCTGGTAAAAGTCTTTGAATCTCGTTATCTGCTCCAAATGATGGTTAAACACGGACCACCATGTGCTGTCAACCAACAACAACGACAACTGTTTATTTGTACCATCCATTACAATTACGATTACAAATTATAAATGATAAGAAAAAATAAAGGGTTCAGGTACTAGCTGTCTGAAATAACCATAAGGGCTAAGTTAAATGGAAAACTTCTATTGAAAATTTGCAATAAACCCCAATTCTCAGGAGATTGAAATTCTTTTGTTTTATCCTGAGCTGCTTTGACGTCACATGCAAGAGGTCTATTCTGCAGATGAACATTTCGCATGAAAAAGGAAATGCTATCAAGTGAAACCAAATAATAGTTCATATTATATAGACCGAACTAGATAGCTTGCAACAATTTTTAATGAGTATAAAATAATATTAGTACCTTATTAATGAACATTATACTATTTTATCACAGGCCAAGTAAGAACACTTTACCTTCCACAAACATTGAAGACACAAAAATAATTCAATTTCAGATTATTTTTCATCAAAGTACACAAGTCAAAAAGCGTAAAATCATAATTTTGAATTCAAGCCTCTAAAGAAATTTAAAAAATAACTTTCATAAAAATTGAATGCATTTTAATGTTTTTTTATTGTACATAGCCAACATAGAACTAAATGCAAAATATTCATGTGCTAAATATTAAATACTTTAGCTTTTCATTCCACTGCACAGTTAAAAAAATATTAAATATATGAAGTACTTTTGTTAAATGGATTAATTTGTAGTGCTTATTAATCAGAGGTAGTATGGTTTCTTGTAGACTCAAATATGCTGGAAAATGAATAGAGAGAAAATATTAATTAATATTGGTAATCATTGGAAACAAAAATAATCATCAGTGCTATCATTATCATCACCACCATCATCTTCAACATCATCACCATCATAATCATCATGACCATCATCATCATGAACATCACCACCATCATAACCATCATGGCCATCATCAACATCATGGCCATCATCATCATCATTACCATCATCGTCACCATCATCACCACCACCATCATCACCACCATCGTCACCACCACCATTGTCACCACCGTCATCATCACCACCATCGCCATCACCACCACCATCGCCATCACCACCACCACCATCATCATCATCATAACCATCATGGCAATCATCACCATCACCACCATTATCATCACCATCATCATCACCATCATCATCATGGCCATCATCACCATCATCATCACCATCATCATAACCATCACCATCATCATCATAACCATCATCATCATCATCACCACCATCATCATCATCATCATAACCATCATCATCATCATCATAACCATCATGGCCATCATCAGCATCATCACAATACTGTCAGATGTACTTACTCATCAACTTGTACACAATGTACTCCATGTTCTACCAGCCACTTCTTCTTCTCAGGTTTATCATTTTCATGTCCCCATGCAATCAAAGTAAGACCTTTCTGCAAGATCTTCTCAATGCTTGCCGGTCGATCAAACAGCAGAGAAGAGAATATATGAATGCCATCTAGATTCTCAGACTTGGCAAAAGCCACAGCCATCTCGGTTGTTCTTGCACGTATGTCAAGATATGGGTCCCAGATAGTATTTTGCCCTTGAGTGATGAGGAAAACTGGGTGTCTGGATTGTTTTGATTGGCACCTATCAAATGGGGTAAGCATGTTAAGTATGTTTATTGGATACTGAATTTTACTTTGAACTAGTTGAGAACCTCAAGGGATCGGGGGATGTATAAGATCTACAGGGGCTAATGTTGTTCATTACCTTAAGGGGGAGACATTATTTCAATTAAAACCTGCAAGACCCCCCCCCCCCCCATTCGAAGCACTTACTAGATGTTAATGACCCCACAATTGATATTTTTGGAAATGACCTCAAAAATGAACATATGAAAACATTTAATGCAAAGTGACCCTCCAGCAATTCTGATAGGCCCCCCACCTCCCAGGTGATAAATGACCAGCCCCATAAGTGACTTACAAGACACATATATCTGGGTCAAAACAGCCAAGAAGGATCTTTCTAGCTCCTGCCTTATCAAATATCACTTGAAGAATTGAATCCACAAACTGGTTCTTGTCTATGCATAAGTGGTCGATGCTCTCCTCATACTAGAAGAAAAGTTTAGCATAATTTTATTTATATACTACGTAAGTCCATCATTCCCATAGGCAAATCAATCACTCCTCCACCTTATCAAAATTTTCATTATCATTACAAATTTGAAAAGTACAAGCATGTCTTGTCAAGCGAGGTCTTGGTGATAGGGGGTGGGGCAATGTACCTGTCAATAACGCACACAGGCATGTTTTATCTTTAGCCTTTCTTGCCATATCCACAAGTTCAGTAAGACTTTAGTTGGGGAGGGGTGCTGCGCACAATTTTAACCCAGGGAGGGTTGCACCCCTTAGAATCAAAGGGAAAAACAGTATTGGTTATCTTCGAAGTAGGAGCATAAAGTGTAACCAGGGTGCACCCCCTGCACCCCTCCCCTGGATCCGCCCCTGGAGTGTTGTTAGTGTGTCAATTGAGTATGGGTACGCAGAGTGTAAATTTAAAGGTTTTTCGTAACTTGTACCTGTGTTTACTGTTACCCTTACCATTTCTCGAAATGGATACTTCAACTCAATAAAGAAACCTAATTCCTGTGGTACCTCACAAAGTGCCTAAAATAAAAGATACAGAATATGCCTTAAAATATGTCAAATTGAAATGTTTAGCATCTCTCATTCATTATTTCCCCACAAGATTTTGAAATGCAATACTGCATGCAGTGTTTAGCATTCAAAAAGCTCTATTTAAATTTACATGGTATAATTTTTTCTGGCCACTGTTGGGTTAGGGTTAGGTTAGGGTCCATTTTGATTGGTCAAAACTAAAATATGTTACAAGATCTAGATCTTATTGTACAGCTTTACTGTGAAGTGACATCATATCACTTCACTGATAGGTTTTTTATTTATGGCTTTATTTCACAGATATCGACCCTAAATGTGTAATAAATACATGTACCTCTTCTAAAGTAGGAAACAGCATATAATCTACAGTGACATCTGGTTTTGATGAAGAACTCGTACTAGTATTATTCTCATCATGCTTTCGCTTGAGACCTTTATTCCTTGCCCCTTGATTTGCTGCCATCTCACTCCATTCCCACACCTGTAATAAACAAAAAAAATTGACAATCTCTCTGACACTTCTTCCGTGGGTGAGGTATCGGTATTTTCTGAAACTACACAATATAACCTCCTCAGACCCTCCCCACCACTTATAAACACTAATCCCCTCCATGGTGGAGGTATGGATATTTTCTGGTACTACACAATATACCCTCCTCAGACACTCCCCATTCCTTGGAAATACCAACCCCTTACCATGGATGAGGTATTGATATGTTCTGGAACTACCCTCCCCACCCCCTGGAAATTTTAATTTCCTGTTAAGTAGAGAGAGAGAGACAGAGATATGCCTGTCTAATGCAACATACTTTAATTGTTTTCATCTGTTCTGCAGTTAAATCTTTGACTGGAATCTCAAAAAATGTTGATTTCGATTCCTTTGATGGTGATGATGGAAATGTCTGTTGACAAATACATACAGTAGTTATTTAAAAAATATATATTCACATGGCATGGACTTTTAACATTCTGCTACCTGTGTTGAACTCTTAAGCCTTACTCTTTGGGAAGGCATGGATATTTTCTAGAACTACACAATATACTCTCCTCAGATCCTCCCCACCCCCTGGAAATTCCAATCCCCCTCTGTGGTGGAGGTATGGATATTTTCTGGAGCTACACAATATACCCTCCTCAGACCCTCCCCATCCCTTGGAAATTCCAATCCCCCTCTGTGGGGAGGTATGGATATTTTCTGGAGCTACACAATATACCCTCCTCAGTCCCTTCCCCACCCCTTTGAAATTCCAATCCCCCTTAATGGTGGAGGTATGGATATTTTCTGGAGCTACACAATATACCCTCCTCAGTCCCTTCCCCACCCCTTTGAAATTCCAATCCCCCTTAATGGTGGAGGTATGGATATTTTCTGGAGCTACACAATATACCCTCCTCAGTCCCTTCCCCACCCCTTTGAAATTCCAATCCCCCTTAATGGTGGAGGTATGGATATTTTCTGGTACTACACAATATAACCTCCTTAGAGCCTCCCCATCCCTTGGAAATTCCATTCCCCCTCCATGGGGGAGGTATGGATATTTTCTGGAACTACACAATATACCCTCCTCAGTCCCTTCCCCACCCCTTTGAAATTCCAATCCCCCTTAATGGTGGAGGTATGGATATTTTCTGGAGCTACACAATATACCCTCCTCAGTCCCTTCCCCACCCCTTTGAAATTCCAATCCCCCTTAATGGTGGAGGTATGGATATTTTCTGGTACTACACAATATAACCTCCTTAGAGCCTCCCCATCCCTTGGAAATTCCATTCCCCCTCCATGGGGGAGGTATGGATATTTTCTGGAACTACACAATATACCCTCCTCAGTCCCTTCCCCACCCCTTTGAAATTCCAATCCCCCTTAATGGTGGAGGTATGGATATTTTCTGGAGCTACACAATATACCCTCCTCAGTCCCTTCCCCACCCCTTTGAAATTCCAATCCCCCTTAATGGTGGAGGTATGGATATTTTCTGGTACTACACAATATAACCTCCTTAGAGCCTCCCCATCCCTTGGAAATTCCAATCCCCCTCCATGGGGGAGGTATGGATATTTTCTGAAGAGATACAATATACCCTCCTCAGTTCGACCCTGATCAACTGTTGAAAATTTCAATCTCCCTCCACACCTCTAAACAAAGCTTGACCGTAGTATCATGAAAGATGACTGGGACATTGTCCTTTGAGATTTGAACATCCATTTCTGCAAAATCTATACCCTAGGGAACAATTTTAGGAATGAGTTAAAGAAATTTATAGAAGTGAATGAGTCAACAAGGGATCAGGTGAGAATGTTTTTCGCTACCGTCAATCAAAAATAATCAGTCAGTACCTTTTATACTTTTGACTGGTGGCAGTGAAAACCAATTTCACAATGAGACCCAAATATGTCTGAGTTCACAGAATATTGAAAATGACAGTAAAAATGCAGTAAACGAAATGAAAGAAAAAAAAAAAAAGAAAATGACAAGAATGAATGGGCGTCAAGCAGATGCAAACAAACATATACTCACCATTCTGTGAGCAGCTTTGAAAGCACTGATAGTGTTCTCTGGGTATTCCCATGGCCTAATCACAAATATTACACAATCTTTGTAAAACATTTCTTGCAAAGTGGATCTTTATTCATTGAATTTCTTAATTTTAAAAAGACTTTTGAATTTAAGAAGTTAATAAGGAGGGCTATCAGGGATGCTGAGGGGCAAGAGGGAGGGGCTGAGGAGCTATAGCCCCCACACTTTTTGCTATAATCCATACATTTTCCTGGTCTCCCCCCTCCCCCTCCCCCACACCCCACCTTTACCCCTTTGCATACTAGTCTCTTATAGTTTACATTTTCTAATCTAAGCTGTTCCCCCCTCTTTTTAGGGTGTTCCACTTGGTCCTTGGCTATACAGGCTTTGCACCATCACGTGATGGCAGCCATGGCAGGAGGCACAACAATAGTCTTTTTTCCCTGGGAAACTGAATTCTTTCTCATGTAAATCAGATTAGGTCAGATTCAATTGTTCCTGCCCCCTGTCATGGCTGCCATCACACGATGGTGCAAAGCCTCTATATTAGATAAAAAGTTAGATAAAACATCTTACTTTGTTGAACCAAATGACTCTCCTGCTCCTCTGTGCCCACACACATATGACCCATCTTTTTTCTGGTCCTTTAAACCTCTAGTATGCCTGTCTTGTTCAGATGGGGTATTGAGTGGATGGTGCCATGGTTTCACCAGCAAATAATCAACTAAATAAGTTGTTAAAAATTTATATGTGTATAGCTGTTAAATATACAGAACATGTATATATCTATATGGGAGGGGTATATATAGGTAGGTATTGCATTGACCAGAACGTCATTCTTAAGGTGCAATATAGAAGCAGTGAGTCGTGACATGGCTGCCATGGTTACCATGACAACTTAATACACCACACTAAGGACCACTAAGTGTGAATTAATACAAATTAAAATAATGCATAAAATTATTATCCAATTTTACTCCTCTCATGCGTAATACAATTCCCAAATGTAATTGATAATTTTCCAACAAAGTGAAAAACGTTAACTCATCTCTTCCCATGATTCCATCAGGCATTATTATTGTATACCCAGGAGACTATATTCAACTATTTTAAGCATTTTCCAATATAGTGAAAAAACACCCATATCTTCCCATGATTCCATCTGGTCTCATCAAAATAGCCCCAGGAGACTTGAGTTCATTTATCAAGACATAGAGCAGTTTTCATATGACTGTGAAAAGTTCACGGCACGAACACGGTCGTGACACAGCAAGGAATACGCCAGACCAATCACATTGTGCAAGAATTTACTCTCCATCTAATCAAATGTGCGAAACATGGCATGAACACAGTGCAGACACGGTGCCAAGGTCACAGCAATGCCAGACCAATCACATTGCGCATGAAAAAAATCAGCCAATTAAAATTCTAGAAAGCATAATGGTCACGGCACGTCACGCTTATGGCAATGAGCTTTTCGCAGTCATACGGAAACTGCTCTATACGACAGTGTATACTTACCAGAAATAGTTCCAATGGTTTGAAAAGATTTATCAATCAAGGGTACTATCAAAGTGCCATTACTACCACTGAGCTGTAATGGTGTTATGTGTCCTTGTCCAAGGTGTGATGTTGCTGAATCATCTGTTACCTTATTGAACACATTTATTGTGAATCCCTGTGGAATATGATATATAGCTTTGTAAGAAGGTTGTGGTATTAAAAAAATATGGGATTTAGCAATGTGGCATTTCTATAGAGTAGCTATTTGCCCACTGAAATTCCAATTGGAATTAAATATGTACTTACTAGAGTAGTGAGGTCTGTTGTTGAAACAGAATAAGTAAAGAAGTCTGTTTCATTGAAGATTTCATTGTGGTCATCACCTTTCACTTCAATACAGTCATATTCTCGCAGTATCTTCAGCAAAAATCATAAATTTGCATATATCAGTGACAGTTATTTACTATTGAAAATATGGCATACATGTGAAAATTATGCTTTATTTATGTTTCCACATGAACACAAGAGTCCTATTCAGTCTAAAACAATAGTTAGTTGAATTATTGGTCACCATATTTTAATTTGGTGTATGAACTCAAAAAATTATAAAGCACTAAATTGAACAATAATAGATAAGATATTGTACCTTAAGAATGATATTTTTGGAGCCTCTTTCACACACCTGTAAAAATGAAAAATAAGATCGAGTGGGTGGATGGACATGTAGAAAGGTAGGTGGGTGGGTGGGTGAGTGGGTAGGTAGGTAGGTAGGTAGGTAGATAGGTAGGTAGGGAAGTAAGGAGGTAGGGAGGAATGGAGGTAGGGAGGAATGGAGGTAGGTAGGTAGGTAGGTAGGTAGGTGGGTAGGTGGGTAGGTAGGTAGGTAGGTAGGTAGGCAGGTAGGCAGGTAGGTCAGTAGGTAGGTAGGTAGGTAGGTAGGTAGGGAACGGTAGGGATGTAGGGAGGGAGGGAGGTACGTAGGGAGGTACGTAGGGGAGGTACGTAGGTAGGTAGTTAGGTAGGCAGGTAGGTAGGTAGTTAGGTAGACAGGTAGGTAGGTTAGGTAGTAGGTAGGGAATGGTAGAGAGGTAGGTAGGTAGGGAGGAATGGAGGTAGTGAGGTCGGTAGGTAGGTAGGGAACGGTAGGGAGGTAGGTAGGTCGTTTGCAATTGGTTGGTAGGTAAGCAGTCAGGCAGGCAGACAGCTAGGTAATACAAGTACACTGTAGACAGGTAGGAATTAAGGTAGGAATGAATAAAAAACAGATCTCGAAGAACAAACAACTTACTGTTTGACGATGTATAGCAGAAATCCTAACATTATATTTCAAGTCTTTAGGACCAGATCGCTGTAGTTCTATAGGATGTCTTGTACTGGAATGAAGATGAAGATCCACCTCGATACTATCGGCAGCCGCCATCGTCACGCACACAAAAATTTGTTCTCTTTTTCCTCTTCACTTAAATAACCACATCAACTTAAAACAAATGCGACAAAAAAATTTAATAAGCTTTTTCAAAATAACATATATACTTTTGATTTTGAAATTTTTCAGAAATTATCTTCAAATATGGTTTTGCTGTTTTTATAAAAAGCGTACTAAAAAATTACTGTAATAACCAAATAAACCCACCTGAGTATCCAGGGTTTTGCCGTTGATTTAGAATGCCCTTAAAGCATAAAGGACAGAGAAAAAACGATATGTTGTCAATACCCTCCTTCAGTGCCCTCTTTTTTGGAGGGGCCAAGTAGTCTTGTCGAAACCTGTTGTTCCACAGGCAACCCAAGCAATGACTTTTGGTTTTCATAGATAAAATACAAAAACTGAACAATGGTTTAGTTAAACAGATTTTAATGACGATTTGCATGACTCTCTATTTATGAAGTAAAGAAATCATAACATTTGAGTTCTCGAATCAACAATATTTTTATGGTCAAAACTTTGACAAATTACGAAACTGATGTTGGGCTGCCTGTGTGACAAGAACCTGGTAACGAGAAAGGACGACAACGTATACATAACAACAAGACGGAAGGTATGTCAGAAAAGTAGCTCTCACAGATGACTCTTTTTCTCTCTTTTTTACTCCTGGAAAACCTTAAAAATAGTCTATGTTCTTGATATAATGCCCATATGAAGCGATGAACTCAAAATAGAAGCCGATCTCTCAGATCTGAGCGATCAAAATATTTGCCAAAGTCGTGCATATGATAAAAGTCAGATTACGAAAAACTCACTCCGAGTCAGAAATCTTAATCCATAATCGCTACGAAGATACTGCTTTGTTGATATACAAAGAATTTCTTCATAATGCTCAAAACAAGAAGGTTGTGCAGTCTGCATGGGACGGTGAATTTCAGGAAGTTCAAGATCGTGATAAAAATGACAAAGAAGTGAGACAACAAACTGCAAGTGCTTCCAATATGGCCGGGAATGTCGACACAGGGAATTCTTCCAAAAAGACGTTAGAAATGGCGACGGCACAGAACACTGTAGTGTCAAGCTTTTGTACAATTGTTTGATCAAAACAACTTTTCATAAACGTTTCGTTAACAAAGGAAAGCAAAGGAAAACATAATATATTCAGTCGTTGTGAAAGGTGATCGTCCGGGTGAGTGTTGTCATGAAAAAGACTGTTGTTGGTGGTGACTGACGTTTCGACGACCTGAGCAGAACTTAGCCATCTTCAGAGTCCAGTGAGAAAACTAGATAATAGTATATTTCAATCAGAGCTATATCATGTGTGGAAGACAAGTTTTTTTTCAAAATCGAAAAAAATCAGAAAGTTTAGAAAGTGGTGTAGTATCCTGTGTTGCTGGTTGGTCTGCGGCAGAAGTTCATAACTACGGTTGCTATAGGGAACTCTCCTCTTTCACTCCTTAAACCTCTCACAACCTTAGAATTAGAAGAAAATAGCATGCATGGTTGACTTAGTTTAACAACATCTACTGCTCCAATATATATAGACTTATAACCAACAGTGCATACAATATAGATTATAGAGTATATCTTGAATGAATGAGGACATAATATGGTACCATCATAATCATGGCCTGCCTCCATTACTAAGGATGTCTCTGAACTGCCAGGATTTTCACGCCAGAAAGATATGCAATGGTTGTGCTTCCAAAGGTCTACGACTCTGCTGACAAAGATGAAACTTTTAATCTGCAATCCTTTCTCCGAACCCAGTTCGGTGATGTCCATACTATCATAAGTTCATAGTTATATCAAATTGGCTTTGAAAATGAATGAAACTGAGCAAAAAATAACATAACATAAATTTTTTAAGAATGCAAAACTTGTATTGTCTATTATATTTTCCCAAGATATTAAAAAATACCATGTAAAGGTATGGATTTGGACAACCTTCAAATGAGTTTGTCTGAAGTGGAAAGAGTCTGTCTTTGGTTG
Organism: Actinia tenebrosa; assembly: GCF_029948245.1. Classification (NCBI taxonomy): domain Eukaryota; kingdom Metazoa; phylum Cnidaria; class Anthozoa; order Actiniaria; family Actiniidae; genus Actinia; species Actinia tenebrosa. The sequence continues at coordinate 2,206,689 of NW_028292586.1, read as the reverse complement.
CATGGTTAGGGAAGGCCTCAATCAGTCCCTCCAAATAGAAAGGAAAACATTGATAAATTATCATGGATTAACATTAATTTTCATAAATATTTGGATTGTAATAAATATATCAATCAGTTTTTAAATTAAAGATTTTGTGAGTTATTAAATTATCCAACAGATTTTTGAATGATCTCAATGACAGCATTGGTTGCTGAATAAATTGTTGTGTAAAAAAAACTATGAATAGACCCTTAAAACTTGAGTGTAATGGTCAGTTCACATTTCAGACCATGTGTCATTTGGCCAAGCTTATCCCTTTAATTGTTCAAAGGTTGCACATGAGAAGACCTATAAATAAGGATACAACTAAAACAAATAAGCTTATTCTGAAGAGAATGACACTTCGTATGAATTGGGAAAACATTACGAATTCTTCGTTTGCATGTTATGTCATCATGGCCATGTTGGTACCATTTAACAGAAGATAGTCATTAGCATCATTGTTAACAGTACCACGATGGTTGCCATGTTTTTGTCTTTTAACTCTCTTAGGAATGCTTGCAACCCATCAATAGCTAAAATTCACATTATATTATTTTCTTGTCACAAAGGATATGGTGGGATCCCTGTGGTTGTCAAGGACGCTTTTCCCAGGATTCCCTACGATCTGCTGCTAAAACAAATAAACATGGCGGACGATTTAAATCACGTCTCGTCGAACTTTATCCAAAATAACGATTAACATTACTAAATAACTCGATATGGAGTCATCTAACTACGAAGACCAATTGATGAATATCTCAGCTTTCATCAAGACAAGTCAAGAACGATATGAACGCGAGAAAAAAGAGAGGGAAGACCGTTTTCGCACTCTACACCAAAAACGTCAAAGTATCCTTGTCGACCGTTCAGTTATTTTAAGTCGGCTTAATTCGACTGTGAAGAAAGTGAGAGACAAAATACCGCTCTATGAGACAAAGGTTCGGGTTGTTAGGGATGAAAATGCTGTGAGAAGACGAATTAGGGCGCAGCCCTACAGAGGTGAGCTAGGAATTGGTTCATATGAAGCATGGCAGTTAGAGGATTTCTACTTCATACGAGATTTTGTACAATCTTGGATTGACGAAATTCTTGATTATGTTGTGTGTCAGCCTTTTACTAGCAACAGGGATGGATTCACAGAAAGTGTGAATGAAATGCAAGAGCAGTTGGAACTTGAGCAATCTGAGATGTGCTATGCTTCAGCCATGCAAGCAACACAGGAAGATATACTAAATGAAGTGTGCAAGGACCTGGCTGGCGAGGCTGTGAGCGTGAGTTTAGCCATTCATTACCAAGCACAGCAGACAGTTGGCAACATGATCCTGAAAGGAATACTCCCAACTGAAGGGCAGATAGAGGAAAACATGGAAAGTCTGCTGTCTTATACTTACATTCAAATGAAGAAGGACCGAAACAAGCAACATAAAGTATGGCATCATACTCAAAACTTAGTATATGTTAGTGACGAAGGTACAGAAATACCAGAATCAGAGGAAGATGCATTTGACGGGAATGTCTTATCCTTGGAAGAAATCGTTCCATACAACAAGATCCCAGATCACAAGTTTTCTGAGAATTTTTTAACTTATAGGGATTCTGAATTGCAGTTCTGGTCTGGGTTTAGTGACCCAATCTTCTCCATACTCCCACTCCCTAAAAGGTACAAAGGGATATACTGCACTGCGCTGTCATCAGATCACTCCTTATTGGCCGTGGCTGCAGCTCAAGGAGATCTGGCTGTGTGGGATTTGTCGATCTACCCTCCTAGAGTCTTAAAAGGGTGCAGGGGGAAATTCACTGTGATATCTATGGAATGGTCACTAGATTCAACACAGATATTAACCCTTGACAAGCTTGGTACTATACAGATATGGTCAATGTTAAATGCAAATTCCAGTATTTTTGACGTAAAAGGGTTTGAACCTGTGGAAGAAAACCTGGGTTTCAAAACAACTGAGCTTAAATCCATCATTAGCTTGGAACCCCAGGACTTGCTCTTTACTGAAGGAAACTTGGTGTCAATGAATGAACATGTTGTGAAGCCAACAACTGTTGCCTTTCACCCAACGTTTTCATTCCTTGGTCGCCAGGAATCAATAATGGTTGGACTTGCAGATGGAAATATCTTGAAACTCAACCTTGGTAGATCAAGTGTTGGACAAGGTGTTCAAAACAAAGTTGGTGAAGGCATTAACGCAGAGTTATTTCAAGCCCATAAACATCCTATTCAACTCATATCATTTGTAAACAATGACAGTCCTATGATTACCTTTGATGCCCAAGCTTATATACACCTCTGGGAGAAGAAGGACGAGAGCCTCTCAGGGTTTGGTTGGCATACGCCTATAGCAAGTTTCAGGTTAGACTCTACAGAGAAGACTTACGAGCCTGTAGAAGGGAGCACAGAAAAGGTTGAGTTCGTTGATACTGTCAAGGGAACTGGAAAAATCAAGGAACTAAACCGGAGTGACATGATTGAGAAAAGAAAAGAAACTCAAACTTTTATTAATTCACTTTATCTTGGAAGACCATGGAAAACCAAAGATGTTGGAGAGAATAAGATCAACCATCTTTACTCTCCAAGGAATGTCCCTGAAAGTGGGGCAACATTCCACTCAGTCACCTACTACAAAGATACCAAATTACTGAGCCGATATACTACTTTACTGTATCGGCCAATCAGAGTGGATTGCACCAAGATCTTATCATGTGAAATGAATTTCTCGGGAAACAAGCTTGTGGTTGCTTTGCTTTTCGGCGACGTTCCTCCAAAGACACCCCATGTCCGGTTTGTCACCCTTGAAATCCCAGCAATGAAAGTAAGTCCAAATGTAATCGAAGTTGCACTGACTGAAGACGAATACAGAGAATGTAAGGAAATTGGCAGCTGTGGTTTTGATCTGACGAAAGTGATTGATGCAACTGGTTCAGAGTACATTGTTACAAATGTCTGCGGCACAATTCTGAAAACAAAAAATCAAAATCTGGTGAGAGAGATTGGACAGGTTGTGATCTGGGTAAAAATCAAGCAATTTTCTCAACAGCAAGAGTCAAAGTTGCAAGTCAGGCATCAGTACTTTGTGCCCTTTTCTACGCACCAAAGCAAAATATGGCAATCCTATTGCACCTCAGGGACAAAAACACCAAAATTGTTCGACAACAAGTGTGGCAAGACTGGCAGAGACTCAAAGGTGCTAAAGAGATCCCCGTCCAACAAACTTGGCAGAAAAAGCAATGGACATTTGATGGGGAGTTTGCTTTTCATTTGGAGTACACAATGGAAAGCCTTGTGCTGGAGTTAGCTGATGCTGCTGTTTGGGAATCTGAAGGGATTGAGCACAAAATCAAATCTGGTTCACAGGGCTTGAAAAACAGGGTCCTTCCATTTGTGAGGCATCTTCCATCAGGAGGAAATGATTCTGACTAAACTACAATCACACAAACTTGCCTTGGAAGTCATTTATTTATCAGAACACATCAGAAACTTATTAGAGTTTTTCCACGTGAAGTCACAGCGGCCATTATGGGGTACCAAAACAATACATTTTCTATCCTCGGGGAATTGAACTCTACTTTTATGCAAAAACTGTGTAGAAAGTTTCTATTGTTTGGTACACCAATATGGCTGCATTGTCATGTGATGTATTCGACGTATAACACTACAACCGTGCGCTAGAATATTCACATTATGCAAATTAGGACTTTTGATACCGTTTTGGAACAGTATGAGTTTGGTTTCAAGATGGCCGCTTCTCTCACACAAAAATTCTTGCTGAATTTTCTGACTTTCAGAGGAGATATATTTATAACAAGACTAAGAGACATGACAGTATGTTTGTTACATATTCAACTCCTTATGAGTACCTTTTGAACTCATATTTATAACATGACTAAGAGACAGAAAAACGTTTTTAAACTATTTATTTGTTTACCTATACTATAGACACCTTGCACTGAGTCCCAAGAGGACTATTCAGGGGGACCAAACATTGGATTTTTATTTGCATGAGAAAAGCCAGCCTATCATTTTGTCCCCCAGAACAATATTCCTCTAGGACAACATTGCAAGGGGGTTATTGGAGCTATTTAAAATTCATGCATTTTTCTGACAAGAAATTTTACAACTGCACAAATATTTTTCATAATATTTAATTTATGAAATAATAATTTAGAAAGTTTGGATAAATAAATAAAATATTATTATGTGCATTCTTATGAGATATCAGTTTGTCCTGCAGAGTATTGGAAGGGGTAAAATTTACAAGTGCTAATGAAGAAACCAAAAAGTTGGGCACTTAGATTTTGAATTTTACAGTCTCAGAATTGTAAAAATTTGCTATTCTATTAAAAATTAATGACACTATCGTAATTGCTCTCTCAAACCCCACTCTGAGACTTTTCGTTGTGCCCAGCTCATGACGATCATGCTGCAACCGTTCGACATAAAACTTCTGATGGATCCTGGAAGGATTCCTCTATAAAGGCCGAAGAAACCACCTTTTTCTTTTATCACCAGCCTCATGCGAGTGATGACTGGAAGATCCCTGTAAATTAATAATTTTAAAAGAAATATTAAACAGTCCAAGGGGATTAGTATAGATGGCTTGCACTGCTTATGTTACCACTAGCTACTTGCAACTCTTATTTATTATATAATAATAATGATGTGAGGTTCTTATATAGTGCATTTATACAACGTCTCAATGCCCTTATACCAGTATGATGTTTGATGACAACCATGTAAGCAATGTAAAGTGTATGATGTTTATGGTGATGATCCTGATAGTGATTATGGTAATGATGGCGGTGATGATGACAATGATGTTTACGATGATGGTAGTGAGGATGATGGGGATGGTGTTGGCAATGATGTTAATGATACTATTGCTGATGACATTAATGGTGATGATGTGAAGATGATAGTGATTATGATGATAGTGTGCAGGGTGATGATGATAACAATAATAATTGTAACAATAATAACAAATATGTCGTTAATGATCTTACTTTCCATAATTTCCTTGTACTTGAGATTTCATGTATTCCAACGGCCAAACAACCCACCATCCGAGAGTAACAATAATTAAAGAATATTACAAAAACACATTTTTTTCAAAGACATTAGATTGATACAAACATGAGCACAAAAAAAAACAACAAACATTAAAACTAATTTTTCAAATATCACCAGAGAGCTACCATGCTGCAACACACATGCACAGCATTTAAGCTGGCTGGTGCCACAGAAATGGTTTACATATCCCAAGTTTGTGGTAAGCTTTCTAAAACCTTATGATAGCCTTCTATTTAGGGTAGTCAATGGTTCCTATATCTCATTCCAAGGAAAGCTTTAAAATTCACTTCTATGTGTGAATATAATTTCCAAATTATTCAAAAGGATATGTAGCAGCTATTCCTGAAGTTAGAAAAGGACCAAGTAATGGTTTTTTGAATTGTTCTGGAAAATGTCGCCGACCACTGTCTACCAGCATGAAATATGTACACATTAGACCCATTGTACGACACCATGTCACTCCAAATCCCTACAACATTGAAAATTAATATCAAGTCAAAAGCATGACTTTGATTTCAATGCTTTTTGCACATTATTTCATTGCATTGTCACACAGAAACCACTCCATCAACGATGCAAGGCAGTTTCAAAGGATCATTCAAATTTGAACCATGCAACCTTGACTGAAAAGCCTTGGGTGTGACCAGTGAGCAGGTGAAATGAAAGTGATGAAGGTATTTTGGAAGTTTGAGAATAATATCATACCCCTGCTTACACAAACATGAAAGAGCTAGGCTCAGTATTTTTTAGTCAAACCAAATCCTATCAAGAAATAAATATAGGGAAACTTAAATATTAAAAGAAATTCGATATGAAAACACAATTAAGCAGTAGGAAGAAGGTTTATTGAGGCTGGGGGTTTCATAACAGCAATTTTGTAGGTCAGAATGCAATGCTTTTGTATTTCATGACAATAAATTAAATAAATCATTTATTGAACAACTTACTCTGTAGAGGCCTTTGAAATGCCATGTTTGTCCTGTTTGTCTTCTCACCTATGAAAAAAAATCATTCAATAAACAAAATTTATTAAATTGAACTATACATTTACAACAAAGACTGGTTTTGAAAACCAGCAGCAATTGATAATTTATTTAATATTATACCTTAGCTAATTCTAATGGAGTTTCTATGATTGCTCTGGCTGTTGATGCAAATGCCCCAGAGACAAGAACTCGTCTGTTAAAAAATAAAAATAAAAAATGAAGAAAATAAATGATAAAAAATTGGAAAATTAAAAAATATATAATTTAAAAGAAAAATTAAAAAATTTTGAAAAAGACCTTTTTAGATTGAGCATGATATTTTCCCATTTCATACCTAATGCCATTCTCTTGAAAAATTAGATTTTTTGTTTTTTTGTAACCTTTAGTTATTCAAGTGTCTCTAACTGTACTGTGGGAAAATGTTATTATAATCCCAAACTAAAGAGGTCTTTTCAGCTATATGTCAAAATATAATAGTCTTACATTTGTATTCCTCCAGTGAATGGAATTTCTCTTATTCCATTTCTTGTGTTTAGCATTGTATACCTATTGTAAAAAAAAAAAGATTCATTGTTGCATAATGATAATAACAACTTTATTGGACAGGGTACACCGTTACCACACTGATAATTTTCAGGTGGCACTAATGAGTAGTTGTCAATTCCATGCAAATAATCTTTTATATGTCATATTTTTGTCATATAGGAATATTCAGTACTTACACTGCTTCAAAAACAGCAAACTGAGTAGATCTGTAGATGCCTGAGCCCCATAAAGGTGGAACACACCCTCTAGAATTTAAAAGTGACAAAAAGGTTAGTTGTTTGATTTGATGGAAATATGTATGAGTGAGATAGGAAGATGAAGGGATGGACTGATTGGGGTGAGATGGGTGGATAGATGAAAGAATGGGTGGATGGATATAGCTGGATTGATAAATAGAGATAGGTGGGGATTGGAGTGGGATGAATGGATGGATGGAGGGGTGGGATGGATGGATTTAGGAATAGATGGATGAATGAATGGGTGGATGGATAGCTGGATCGATAAATAGAGCTAGGTGGGGGTTGGAGTGGGATGAATGGATGGGTGGATGGGTGGGTGGATGGATGGGATGACATGGATGGGTGAATGGGATGGATGGATGGACGGTTGGATGGGTGGGTGGATGGATGGATAGATGGATGGAGGGGTGGGATGGATGGATTTAGGAATAGATGGATGAGTGAATGGGTAGATGGATGGTTGGAATTGGGATGGAATGGAATGGATGGATGAGAGAATAGACAAAGGGATGGGTAAGTGGATATATTGGTACATGGGTAGATGATGGGATAAATTGGATAAATGGTTAAATAAATTGGTTGATGCTTAAAGTGGTTGGTTGGTTAGATGGTTAGTTGGTGGATTGACGGTTGGATTGATTGACGGATAGATAACTACACCTGTATAGACCTCTGATTCCTTGTTCTCTCAGTGTTTTAACAAATGATTTGATCATGCTTGTCTTTTCGAACCCAGCTTGAGCTTGCATCTTTGTTTTGATTGTATCAAATGGATGTCCAACTGCTACACTGGTTGTGCCATAGAGGACGCCAACTGAAATGAAAACATTTATTTTGGGTTGGGTCCATAGTGTCTGGTAACAGAACTTGGCCAGAGAGGGAAAGAAAAAGAATAGTTGAAATGGGATTGTAATAAAATATTAATCATAATAACCACAACCATCTTTATCATTGTCATCACTGACATCATTGTCATCAAGACCATTATCACCACTATCATTCTCATCTTCATTATAATCACCATCACAAATATCAACACTGTTAGCACCATCACCACCATTATCATCATCATCTCCATCATCACCACCATCATCACCATCACTGTCATTATCATCATCATCATCACCATCCCTGTCATCATCACCACCATCATCACCATCACCATCATCACCACCACAATCCTATTTGGTATGTCCATAAAAATATTGCTTTATTAAAATGGTTGCTATGGTTCTAATACCATTCTGGAGTAAAAACATCGAAAAATATACACTAAGGGGTTATAGATGCTTGAATTTACAAACAAGGCTATTAGATGACGTCATGTTTTTTACAGTAAAAATATAAACAAAACCTTATACAGCACAGATAAAGCGTCAGATACCTACTGCATATATAATAGCTATATAATCTTATACTGAAATGATAATAGACATCCTACGATACTTTTTTGCCGAATTTTATAAATAGCTGAGCCATAGAGAGAGAATTTTCCCGTTCTAACGAGGTTGAATTTATAATTGATGATTATATTAAATGTAAAATGCACAAAACAAGTTACCTCCAAGCCCGATCATTCCCTCTTGAAGCCAACCGATTCTCTTCTCGTTGTGTGTCATGGTTCTATGATCAACACTCTATCGAAACCAATAAAAAAACTATAAAAAATGAAACAGCTAAAGATTCACTTAATAATTCTACCACACGAGGTTTCTCAAAACACTGAGCCCTCGGTGTTATGAGGCGGCGGCCAAAGGGCGCCAAAATCAAATTATCTCGAGCGTTCTGATTGGTTATTTTTAAAAATGAAAATCTTTCAGCCAATCAAATCAAACGTTATTTAGACTTCGTTAGAGTCTTTTCAACAGCTTTCCTTTTACGAATTTCAAACAAATTTACTACGAATAAGAAGCAGAATTTAAAGCTTTTAATAATGTTTTATTATTTATTTTGAAAATATTATGCGTTAGCTAGGAGCATAAATGGTTCGAGTAACGACTTCCGCTAAAAAAAGAAAAAATCCATCCCCAAAACATGTGGATAGAACAGAGAGAGGTTCGGTGATATACCACAACACGTCCAGACCTTCAACTTCTGCAAGAAGCCCTCAAAGACAACGAAGGAGGCAGACTATAACTTCTCCTAAACGTGAGTAAGCTCATATTTACTGTAAGTAACTTCAGAAAAAGGGGTTTATGGCGTAAACAGATGAGGATTTGGCCTAGCTTTTAAAATGTTGTGTGACGCTTGTATGTTTGCATGAGTCCGCTGTGCACTTGATTGCCATCAGACAACGAGAGAAATAATTGAGTTTATTAAATCTTATCGTTGTAAATGGAATGGTGATAAAAATTGTTTTTGTGCAAAGAATACTTAAGTTTTAGTATTGGAAACTTTATAAATTCGTCCCTATTTACTTTTTGGTCACGTGACTTTTTCCTTTGCACTAGGCTTCAAGATTCAAGATTCAATTTATTCTTTACACCATTCAATATTAACAATAATTCACACTCAATCAAAGAAGAAAAAGCTATTTACATTTTAACTCTATAATAAAATTGTTTTATATAGAATAAATGACAAAAAACTAAATATTTAACTAACTGGTTTAAGAGAAGAGAGTATATACATATATATATATATATATATATGTATGATGTGACTAAGTGTGGGTGAGAATTATATGAATTTAGTGAAATTGGTCTGAGAGCAGGTCAGGTGAAGGATATCTGGAATAACTTAAGAGTTAATCAGGCCATTTGTTATGTTTCTCGCAGATGTCAGAAAATTTCGGCCTGGAACGCAAGCACTAAGGGAAATCAGATTTTATCAAAAGACAACTCATCTACTGGTTAGGAAAGCTCCTTTTATGAGAGTGGTAAGACCTTTTTTATTTGTTTATCTAAAAATCATTAATATTACCTATCTCCTTTTACCAAAAATGGGGGAACGTTTATTTATTTTATTAAATAAATGTGCGTTTTGTTTCATTATGAATATTGTTGTAACATGGTGTTTAAATGTTTTTGAAGGTAAGAGAAATAGCTGATCAATTTTATCAATATGGGGAGCTGAGATGGCAACTAGGAGCTCTTTTGGCATTACAAGAGGTCTGTACTAGACAACATTAGAATGCATACCATAAAAAGTTAACCAACAAAATTGTACAAATTACAGCAAAGTTTTGTAGGTCTACGGTCTACTGAGGTCTACTGAACTTACTAATTTGTGCAAATTTGTGCAATTTGTTACAAAGTTTTTCATGGATTTATGTATGCACTCTATTTTACAGCAATTTTCAATATTATGCAAACTTGGTAGTTACAAGCTGGTTTTTAGTGTTTAGTTTTTCACTGGTACCATACAAAAGGTATTGACTATCTTAATTGACATCAAAAAATATATCTCGGCAGACAGCACACAACTACTGAGTTAATGTAATATTGAAAATGGTTATAAAAAATTTAATCAGTAGAAGGGTTCGAACGACAGCTTGTTGACATTTTCTCCCTTGGCAAATAATCATGAACTAGATGATCATTCATGACCATGGCTGCCATGAAAACCTTCTTTAATAGGCCTATTCTATGTTCAATAGCAGATCTAGCTTTAGTACAAACAACGCTATATAAAGCATAATATAAAAAGATGTTTGTGCTGATGCTAGACCACAATGCACCATGTTCTCCATCTCAGAAAAGGTCTGTACAAAAATGACAATAGCATTGTTCATCCTGCTACAGCATAATTTCACATTGGTAACTGTTAATATATTCTTCTGTTTATTTCCAGTCAGCAGAACAATTCTTAGTCAGATTATTTGAAGATGCGTATCCTTTACAATATTTATTCATCAGCCCAGAGGTTGTTTTAGGATTTATGGGAGCCTATGGTTCTAAGATCCATAGGTTATTATTATAGAGATTTTACTCTGAAAATAATATACTTCAACATATACTTTTGAATGCTTGATATAATTTTTTAATCCTTAACTGTAAAATAGAAATCTATGTGCTATACATGCTAAACGGGTAACTATAATGCCTAAAGATATTCAACTTGCAAGACGAATCAGAGGAAGACAAGAAGGCCTTGGTTAAATGTCTACTAATGTACAAAATAATCTATTAAGGCTGTTTAACAGTCCTCTCTTCGCTGGAAGGTCTGTAATATATAGAGGTTATCAGCCGGCTCAGCATCTGATACGGCTGTGTATTTTTACCAGTCACAGAGTATTTTGATGAGCCTTTAAATGAGCCATACAAGTGACGAATAAAAATGCACAGTTGTATCAGATGCTTAACTGACTGATAAGTTGTTTATCATTTAATTCTGCAAAGAAATGCTCAAACTCCCTCTAAACTCTATCGTACCCGATCGCGAACAAAGGAGAAGTGCTGACTCGGTCTCATATTAGGCATGGTCTTTTCCCATATCACACACGTTCTTTGCAGAATTAAATGATAATATTATTTTAAAGTGTGTTCTATGGCTGGAGCGAAGGGTGTCAATACACCATGCCTCTCACTCTGCCATGGAATACATTTCGTACCAAAAAATCTCCACGGTTTTATACTTGTAAGTCCTGTCTCAGAATTCAGCAGTTTTAGACTACCACGGGGACTATAAACTTTATCTACTGATTTATCTACCATTTTTGGAGTCAAAATAATTAATGAAAGGAGAAGTCAGTGTTTGGAAACTGGTCTTAAGGAGGTTTTCTTGTAAAGATTATTTATGCTCTACACATTAAATTAAAATATGGCGAACAATTTAAATAGTTATCGTTCTGGACTGACTAGGCTCTTGTTCAACTGGAAACATAAAAGCATTTTCACATGTATGAGAGGCTAGTCAGTCTCTGGTCAGTCCTGTCCAGAACAATAGTTATTCAAGTTGAGCACCATATTTCAATTTGATGTATTCTTAATCTTAAACTTAGGTCATATTTTCACAGACACAATTATTATAGAAATTTTTATATCAAATCTTTTGACATTGCCACTAGTGTCTTTTATTACAGTCACCTTGTTCTAAGCGCTTCAATTGGTTGAGAACTATTGAAGAAATAGAAAACACACATGCGTGCAGTGTGCAGTTATAAAGCACGTGGGGGTTGGCAGAACATGAGAGAAGTGTTAGTAGGTGCACAATGCATAGTGGTGTGCTTTTTGGCACTTCTCAAGTGTTCTGCCAATCCCCACATGCTTTATACGTGCACACAGCACAGCAAGCAGGTTTTTTATTTCCTTTTTCAAAATACAAATTTCACTAACTGTTATTTTGGAAAGGAGTTAAGCAAATGAAGGTGCATGCACATGCTGTGTGCTCTCATAAAGCACTCGCTCCCAACCAATCAGAACGCAAGATTTATAAAAGTTATTTAAGAAAACAGCATTGAAAACTACGATGCTCCATTCATCAATTGATGGTTTTCAACCATTCCCAAGAGAATTAAATAACAAACGACACAGTGGCCATGTTGGAGGATATAACAGAAGAATTCATTAACATTTCTTTTGTTAAGTTCCTCCAGCATGGCTGCCGTGAAAACCATCAATACAGAATGTGAAAATATGATGATAGTACTAAAAAACAGCGTGTAGAAGCACAAGCCGTGGTTGTAAATTGTGATCCCATTCGTTATTTAAATTTTTTGATACATTGAAGGGCAGTCTGTATTTTTTTTTAAATTGTAAAAATCTTTCTTTTACTCAACTCCCAATTTCTCTGCTAATTAGGATGATGAAAAAAATGGAATAATTCGTAAATGGAATTTTTTTAGACGTCGTCGCTGATTGTGCTGTGTAACTGTTTTTGGACAATGTATAAAAATTTAAATATTTTTAACACATTTTTAGAATTTGTAACTTCATAGAGGTTTTGTATGATCAGCCAGCCATGTTGAATGACAGAGCAATAGAATCTCTTTACTCTTGGAAATTGAATTCTTTCTCGTTTGTAATGAGTTGTTTTGTTCTTGTCATCCAACATGGCTGCCGTCATGATCACATAAAATCTTCATTATTTAACTTTTCATGATGTAAGAAATAGTGAAATAAACTCGTTTGAAACAAGAAATATGAATTTATTTATTTTCCTATGGATCATTCAATTTCCTTTTAAGATCCATGCTAATCGTGCTAATTGTTACTAATTTAAAGCAGTTTTCTTTAGTCCTTGATGTTCCCGACATATTTTTGGATTATCCTGTTCATATTTAGAAGATTTGCAAGCATATATGCGTGTCTTTTTCTGAAAATTTCTTGTTTGCAAGGCAATGCACAAATCAGGAGGAAAAGAGCGTAATAAGTGACGATTCCTGTCTGTTGCGGTCTTTCATTTGTTACTATGCCTGGAACACTAAAAACGTTTATCCTAAAAACGGCACGTTTACGGATTCAGGTCTTCCATCCATCAAATTTACGACGGACAGTAAGTGTTTGGTTGACGGAAGCCAAAAACTTATTGTAACTCTTAGAAACATGTTCAAAGCTCTTAGGCTGAAGCCTAGCACTTTAAACGTGCGAAAAAGGAGACGTCTTCTTTTCTGTGATCTTCTGGTCTGAACCGATTTTATAGCCGCGTTCTAAATAGAAGTACTTTACGATGTAAGATGGAACTGATCATGAATTTGGGCGAAAAATGCTACAAATGAACCTGTTAAACATAGTTGTCTGATGTAACTTTCAATTTCTTTTCACCTATTCATTCATAAAAAATGAGGAAAATTTTTTTTAACTAGCAAAATAAAATTTCAATAAATTTAAGGGGAAAAGGGGAAATGAAGAATAAAAAAAAAATAAAACAAATGTTCCCATACCGGGAGTCGAACCCGGGCCGCCTGGGTGAAAGCCAGGAATCCTAACCGCTAGACCATATGGGATACGATGTAAGTAGTCGTCGAAATTATCAAAGTGTATCAATATTCTCAAAATTCGAGTCAAATTCGGTATGCGGGTCGGATTAACAAGAACCAATATGATCATAGCGGTAGTAACAGTTCGAATCAATTTACACTAAACCACAGATTAGAAAAGGCTATTTATTTTATCTCCACGTTTACCACAGACGTTGTGTCAATTACATTGGTAAGAAGACTTAATACAAAGCTTAATGGGACAAAAAACTCCCTTTGGTCGTTGCTAATGACAACAAAAGAGACGTCAGACGTAGATAGAGGATTGGGAGGGGATTTATGAGCAAGCAAAAACAGTTAAAAATAAATCCTTGAATCCTTCAATATCGAATATTAGCCAATCCCAAACCAGGTACCCACTTCGAAATTACCATTGATACATTTTCTTTTCCGCTAGAAATCTCCTTCCTTTGACCTTATATAATGGTAAATTACTTTTATAAATTCTTCGGAGAAAGATCATTTCCGTTTACTCTCTTCCCCTGTGTGTCCTCTTCCGGGCCACGCCCATTTTCTCCCAAAGGCCGAATGTACGCATGCGCAATTCATTTCCATATTTCATCATGGCGGACTAGGAAGCTGAGGTTTCCAAGAAGATCAAAGTTTGAACGCAATTTTCTACCTGAAATGGCCTCCCGACTAAGGTATCTTTCCTTGAATTACTAAGATAATCTATCTGAGTATATTGTAACGCTCTTAAAATCTTTCTAGGGTTGATCCAGAGAAAATTTTTGAGTGTTGTTTGGAGATTACTGCTCCCGAAGTTGAGAATAAGAAAGGTTTGTACCCCAAAGGAACAAAAATATTGCGACGTACAAAAAATGCTATTCTCCCTCCATATTTTCTATTTTCATCTCACATAAAAAAAATTATAAGTCTTACAACTTATGAATTGATTTTAAAACCTGATAGCTATTTTTTCTGCAGGAAAGTAGTCTTTTTTAACAATGTACTTTTGGCACTCGGGCTTCTTCAGCATAAAAAGACAAATCTAATAATTTTTGAATTTCAATGATTGAACAAATAATTTAATATTTTTTAAAGCACAAGTCGTTTTTCTTCGTCCTCGGTAAGCTTTTCAGCTCGGTTGAATGAATAATTGTGAAATGTTTGTGTTTAATTCCGCAATGATATGTTTTTGTTTACCGAATGTTCAAAACATTGACACATTTTTTCCAGTCATGTCAGTCACACTCTTCATTTATCTATATTTAAACACTTTAAAAAATTTCATTTCTCCCAAACCAGCATATGATAAGATCATGGGCAAGATTGTTAATTCTCAAAATATGTCAGATTGTAATATTCTTCCTACATAAAATAAATCAAACCCTCTTAGTTTAGATGTGTTGAGACAGGAAAAATTTGGTTCATTTAGCTAAATTAAAAGTGGGTTCCAACAGTTTTGAAAACTATTATCTTTTTAATCATTTTTCACTCTTAATATTTATTTTACTTGTGGTTTTTAACTTTAATTAGGTTTTCTTCATAGAGTTGTTAATTATTAATTTCATTTATGTAGATATAGTGTATTTGAAACTTAAATCTATTTTAACGTCTGCCATCTGAGATTATATATATTTTTGGGATAGATTTCATTAAGAATTATAAACAATAACTTTTCCTCTTGGAAATATTGCACATTATGATTCATAGAATATTTATATTTTTGTTTGTGAATTTGTATGCATTTATTCATCGTTTATTCATTTTTAGAGCTTGTGTATTTGTTAGATACCTTGAAAATGGTTTTAATACGGTGGTCAATTTGGGAGGGGAGGGGGTGGGGGTGCAAGATTTATTCTCTCAGTACATGAAAACTTAACAATCATGCAAGTTGGGATAACTTAAAACCAAGTACTATCAAAACCTCATTTAGTTTCAAATTCAATTTATTTTTTATTTATTTAATATAGTTTTCACATATCATATAATACACACACCAGCAAATACAATGCTAATACCTGTATAGCAGTTATACCCTGAAAGGGGAACATATAGTATAGAGGCTTTGCACCATCACGTGATGGCAACCATGTCAGGAGCTGGAACAGTGATAGAATCGTTCTCCCCTGGGAAACTGAATTCTTTCTCATGTAATTCAGTTTAGACCAGATTCAATTGTTCCTACCTCCTGCCATGGCTGCCATCATGTGATATTGCAAAGCCTCTATAGACTTACAGCATGTACATGGTACATTATATTGTAACACTAAAAGTATCACCTGGGCAGTAAGAGAAATGACAAATTCTAACAGGCAAATCACAACTACGGAGCTTGCATCCTCTTCTAATGGACATGTCTATATATTACGGACAAGAAGAGATAACTACAGTAGCTAAAAACTAGTGTGAGCTGCGTCGGTGTTTCTAATGAAACAGTAATGATAATAGGATAAATTTTACTTATGTTTTGGATGCTAGTTTTTTGTCAAAGTCAAAAGATAAAGGACTAGCGTCCGAAATGTCAGTTTTTTTAAAAATCTTTTCATGGTGTAAAATTTATCCTTTTATCATTACTGTTATATTACAGACAGACAAAATCACCATACATTCCTTGTTGAGAATGAGATTTGTATTGATTTATATTAATGATAAATATTTTTTTTACATCAACAGAAGCAACAATTAAGTTCATATATCCCCCAGATTTTAATGATGAGGTGAGTTTAAAAATATTTTTGATTATTATTCTTCAGTAAGATAACCTTAGGAAGTATTAAATAATGTGTTTTCATATGGGTGGAAAGGATGATGCAGAAGTCTCACTGCTATAACCTCTGTCACTTTGGTGAAGACAGGAGTGACCTTGATATGATAGAGGCCTTTTTAGCACATTGGACAATTATTCAAGTCTCAATAACAAAGTACCGAAGTGTGACCACGCCATCAAATTAAAATTTTGCAATTCAGTTTTGAAATGTTCATATTTGAAGAGAACACACAATTGCTTGCATTTCTGCTAACTTTAAGGCTGTTCCGAGCTTTCAAAATGAAGATATTGGGTACTTAAGCTCCAACTGCGCAAACCATTTTCTCTTATTTTGGACTGGATCCAATCATGTTAGATCCAGCCTCAAATAAGAGAAAATGTATGGGATATTTTTGTATTACATTACCTATATCTCAGCAGTATTTTGCTTTATTGCTGTGAAATTTTGCACCATACAGTATTATATTTTTACATGCAGTCCAAAATCCTAAATGTCTTTAAAAACGATTTTGAAACATAACTTCAGTACTCTATTGAATTGAGAATGGCTGTTCTCAATTTGATGCACAGGCACAGACTGTTACCATGATTCACAACCTTGTGATGATTTCAATTTTGTCTTTGTATTTTACAGGAAGCCCTCAAGCAAATCCCAGACTTTTGTTATCCTTGCATTTCTACCTCGTAAGTAGCTCATGACACAGTCTTTCTGTATGTACTCAAAGGGTAAAGCCTTCTCTAAGGGATCATGTGCCATATTTGCTTTTCTCTGCTGTGATTTTAGGAAGCATAGGTAAGAAGAGGTGAGAGGGCTTGCTTCTCACCAATGCATCCTTGGTTTGAGTACTGTCAGGCTCGGTGTGGTAGTCAGCTGATCTGAAATAGTGACGTAGAATTGACATCACTGCAAAACTGATGTGTCATGAGACCTGTGAAAACTGATGAGCAAAAATTTAAAAACCGGTCCAACATTGCAACGAAAAATAATATAAAAAATCAACTTCTAAATTCTGATTGAAATTTCAGTGGATTTATAATAGTTACCCTGTAGAAATACCACTGCTAGGTCCTATTTATTATTTTATTTTATTTTATTTCTTTAATATACATGATTGTTTGACGCAAAGAGTTTATTGTTATAGTTCAGCTATGGCTATTTTGCCTGTGAATTTTTATATTGTGTAGTTCCAGAAAATATGTATGCTAACCCACAGAGGGAATTCACCTTTTCGGCGCTAGCTGTTACAGTCACCAAAAAGTTCGGGCATTCTCAAATTTCTGTACAAATGTACTGACTCTAAATGAACTATTTACTTGGTTCATTTAGTTAGTTCTCTAAATACAAGTATATGATCATTTTTCTAGCTTGATTGAAGTTTTTCTTACTGCTGTTAAGAGAGCTAACTAAAGAAATCTACCTAAATTTTCTCTTTAAAGTCAGTGAATTTGTATGGAAATCTGAGAAAGATGTCTGAACTTTTTGGTGACTGTAACACAATCCAAGCTAGCGCTGAAAAGGTGAATTGGAAATTCTGGAGGGGAGGGGGGTTAGAGAAAGAACAAAATTACAGAGTTTGTATGGAAGAAAATTGAAAATTCCTGGGGTAGGGGGTCCTTTTACAAATTCCCTCAGTGGTGGAGGTATGAATATTTTAATTCCTTTCCTGTTTACTTTAGGGATGCAGTACAAAGTTACACGTTTGTGCTGACAGATCTTCAAAGCCAATACAGATTTGGATTTTGTCGATATTCACCAAATGTAAAAACATGTCTTTGTATCTTAAGGTAAGGCAATAAGTCTTTTTGGTTTTGAGAAAATTAAGAAAAAAACAGTTGGGAAATCATGTTTGACTGAAGGGATATAGGGCTCTTTGTTTGCTTATTTATTTGTTAGCCATTTATTTGTTCATTCATTCAGTCATTCATTCGATCAATCATTCGATTATTCGTTCAATCAGCCTTTTATATATTTGTCAATTCATACATTTGTTTATTCATTCAATCATTCATTCCTTTATTTGTTCATTTGTTCATTCATTCATTTCTTTGATCATTTGTTCTTTCTTTTGTTTGTTTGTTCTTTTGTTTATTAATTTATCCATTCATTATTTCATCCATTCATTTATTCATTCCTTTATTTGTTCATTCATTTATTCATTCGCTCAATCACTTTGCCTCCACCAAAAAACTACCCAAATAGATAAAACATTTCACTTGTAATGGAGTCAAGATGACTCCGAAACGTCGGATTTTAGCATTAATTTTCATTATAAGTACATTTTCAAAATCTGTCTTACTTATTTCACTTTTTCCTGTTTTTTCCTTTTGATCCTTAGTTACTTTCCTTGGTTTGAGACGTTTTATGTGTTACTCAACACTATATCTGAATTAAAAAAGAAAACAGAGGTAAATTATTTATTGGCCATTAATTTATTGATTTACTTAATTTATTAAGTCTCTACTCACACATGATGCTAGGTCCAAGAGACCCAAACGCGAGGGGTGAGTGTACTACCACTACACCACTCTTGATTCGTATTACTGTACAAAGTAGCTTCTATGTTTACTTAAGTGTTCATTTTGTACTCATCAGAAAGAAGACTTGGTTGTACCATTATTAGATGCCCTGTTAAAAAGAACTCCACCAAATCCTGGAGTCACTTTTAAAGTAAAACCTCACGGCTGTGACAAGGTATGAAACTAGACCAGGGCATAGACCAATCCCCGCTATGCTTAAATGTCCACCCAAACAATGGGTAGTTTTCCCAATGGAATACAGAATGTCCAGCATAGACTCATCCCCGCTATGCTTAAATGTCCACCCAAACAATGGGTAGTTTTCCCAATGGAATACAGAATGTCCACCATAGACTGATCCCTGCTATGCTTGTGTGTCCACCCAAACAATGGGTAGTTTTCCAAATGGAATACAGAATATCCAGCATAGACTCATCCCGGCTATGCTTGTGTGTCCACCCAAACAATGGGTAGTTTTCCCAATGGAATACAGAATATACTACCAACAAACTCAAATAGATCTATCCCGAATTTGCTTGACTGGTCACGAAACAATGGTTTCAAGTTGAGGTTGAACTTGATGAATAAAAGAATCAAATTCAGTCTCGACTTCAAACCATTGTTTCCTGGTCATCCAAGCGAATTCAGGAAAGGTCTATTCATAAATTTTTTTAGTAGTTCTTGATTTGTTTCTCAATGTACCTTTAAAATGTATTGATTCTAAGACAGACATTTATAATTTTCAGCAAATGGTGTCTGTTCCATGCTGTATATCGAAAACACATTTTAGCTTGTCCAACATAGCAACAGTAACTAGGGCGGTAGAACAATGAATGCGAGATTGGTGTATTCTTATTCACTGTTGTCTACCCAAACAATGGGAAGTTTTCCAAATGGAATACTGTGAAATCCTAAGTTGTAAGCCAACCATTAGTCTGATAATGCAAACATCCTTTTGTTTATGAGCCCCCTGGCTTATAATACTGCTTTCTGAATGGTTTATTGGTCTGGGATAAAATCCATTTGTGTTTGGTGGGATCCCTGTGGAGCCAACAACAACATGGCCTCTGTCTAGTGGAATTCAAACTTAGTCATTGTGTCATCTTTCTGTTACAGGAATATAGTTTTAAGACACCAGATACTACAAAGTTACCATCCATACCAGAAAATGTATGTATTCAACCTTCACTAGTCAAACTGTTCACCAATTGCCCTAATTCACTATGACGTCACTGCTTGTTTATGTGGGGGATAGAATCGCCAAATCCAATAGAAAATTCAACAAAATTTGCTCCTAGTGAAACAGTTTAATCTAAAATGGCCTGGTTTTCAGATATAATAAGTGTTAATATGTACTAAAAAATATTCTGAGCCTTTGCTGGCTATTCTACTTCTCTTCGTGGATTAATATGGGTTTTAGAACAATTTTTGGTGAGTTTGCATTGATTTAACCCCCTCTGACAACCATGATCCTTTGCGTTTAAACAATAGATTGTTGAAGATTGTTTTTGCCTATTAGGAATAACCTAGTCAATGAATTTGCTATCTCGTTTTATGTGTGATTCAGAGGGGATGGGTGCGGCAAACTGGTAGCCCCTACCTCAGGAAGTGAAAACCTGAATTTTGTCCCCTAATATCTCTAAAACTAACATTAAAACTGGTAAAGTTGCTAGTACTTGTTGACGATATAAAGATGAGACCATTTTCATTTGTTTATTTTTCAGCATAATTTAACAGATTACTATGCTCACATTGACCCAATGAATATGATCCACTTATTTGTTAGGTGAGTTGCATCAGTATTTGAATTGTGTTATCATAATAAAATGAATCTAAATCTCAATATATTAAATCGTTTGTTTGTGTTTGTTGCAGCATGTTTTTTGAAAGAAGAATAATAATTACTTCAAAGAAACTTAGTTTGGTAAGTTTGATAACATGATGATGGTGTTGATGATGATGATGATGATGATGATGATGTGTGATGATGGTGGTGATGGTGATGATGATAATGATGGTGTTGATAATGATGGTGATGGTGATGATAATGATGATGGTGATGATGATGGTGATGATGATGATGATGATGACGGTGATGATGATGATGATGGTGATGATGAGGATGATGATGGTGGTGGTGATGATGATGATGATGGTGATGATGATGGTGATGATTATGTGGATGACAATACCTACTTGTTGAAGCCTATAAATTTGATAAGTACTTTGATTTTTTCCAGTTAACAGCATGTACTTATGGTGCTGCATCACTACTCTATCCAATGCATTGGTATGTGTGCGTCATAAATCCATTAACCAAGTGTTCATGTTGTTAAAGAAAAACTCTTATATAAAACCTGGAAGTCTTTGGAAGGAAAGGAGAAAAAATAGACCTCTTTAGCTTTGACCTAATGTTTTCCCATTTCAGACCACTTGTCATTCCTAACAGAATAAAATTATTTCATTAAATTGCCTCCAGATAAATGTATGTTCTTATACACAAGTTTTAAACAAAGAAACAATACTCTGAATACAAGTGGTCTAAAATGAGAAAAAATTATGCCAAAGCTAAAGAAAGAAAGAACAAGCAAATGAATGAACCAACATACAAACAAACAAACGAACAAACGAACAAATGAACGAACGAATGAACAAATGAACAAAAGAAAGAAAAAAGAAAGAAAGAAAGCGTAAAGAAAGAAAATTAATTGTCATGGGGCTTGAAAAATGTATTTATGTTACTATTCTTTCAACAGGCAGCATATATTCATCCCTATCATGCCTCCTCATTTGTTGGATTATTGCTGGTAAGACCAGGCCCGTAGCTAGGATTTTTGTTGGGGGGGTGCTAATTTACAAAAAGTGGACCAACCATATACTTCATTTTTTAAAAGTCCCATAGGACGCATAGGTATAGATAAATTATTAAAGTAAAATTGATTTTTTTTACTTAGTTTTACGTGAAAATATCATACCAGCCAAAATCTCACTTGCTTAAAAAGCGGACCTTTAGCTCGCGTGGGGGGGGGGGGGGGGGGGTGCGAACGCACCCCCTGCACCCCCCTAGCTATGGGCCTGTAAGATAAGGATTCTATAGAACATATATTATACCTATTAGGAATTTACATCATTTGTAAAATCATAATTAACTGAAATTATTTTATCTTCTTTCGTAATGATTCAGCCTTCTTCTTCCCATTTGTCTTCTTTTCTTCCCACATTATTTATTTCTCTGTTCCTCCTATTTTCCACTCTCTCAACTCTATTCCTCTTCTTACCTTTTGTTTTCTTCCCTTCCATTCCCTTCTCTCATCTCCCCCTTAATTATTTCTTTCCCTCTCCTCTCCTCTTCTCTCCCATCTATTCTTTTACTTCAGTTCCCTCGTCTTCCCTTCTCTTCCCTTCTCTTCCCTTTCCTCTTGTTTTCCCGAACATGGCTCCCTCCTTTCTCTCTCCTGTTCTCTCTAATTCATTACTCTCTCACGCTTTGCTTTCTCATTCCATTCCTTTCTTGATTTTATTCCATTCTTTTCTCTAGAATTTCTTCCCTTCTTCTCCACCTCAATCCTCCCCACACTCTCTTTGATAAAGTTTAATTCTTTTTAGTTGTTATTTTAAACTTGAAAAACTGTTTGCTTTTCATTACTTTTAGTGCGCCAATGCCGTTTCTTATTGGTGTCCATGCATCTCTAATGCAGGTAAGTATTCTCTGTCAAGATCAATCAAATAATTTCCTTAGTTAAACCAAGATTACTATAAAAAGGGCTGCATCTAACAACTAGTCATTTTTTCAATAGAAAGTCTGTAAGATGCCGTTAGACGAAGTGGTCATTCTAGATGCAGATACAAATGAAATTGATACTCCTTTTGATGACTGTGCAAAAATACCTCAAGATGTGGTGAGCTTTTCCTATTGTCCTCCCATTCATTCATTCATTCATTCCTTTCCTCCATTTATGTGTTCCATCCCTCCTTCCCTCCCTCCCTCTTTTCTCCTTTATTTGTTTGTTCTATATTTTATTTTTCATTCTTTTGATCTTTTATTCCCATTCTTTTAATGCCATTCATTTTCATTTTCTATGACATCCAGATACTGACCCTCAAAAGCACCCTTAAGAAGACAGTCTACCCAATAGAAGACCATGTCTCCAAGGCATTTCTCTGTGCCATGGTTTCATTAGTCGGCAGCTACAGAAATGCACTAAGATTTAAACCGGTAAATTGTTTCTCTCACTTTGGCAGCAAGTGTGGCGGCAGGTTTGACGGCAGATATGCTAATAGACTGTTTAATCTTAGGTGTGATATTTTCAAATTCAGACATATCGTTCCCCACCCATAGAGTATAGTTGCAATGCAAACAAAGAATCATATTATCTCGACAATAAACATGGTAACATTATGCCCAAGTTTAAGAGGTCTATTTTGTGGTAGAATAGTGAAATGGTTTGAATAACAAAATGATTTCCCAACCGGTAATCTTTTCATTTTGCTCTACAACATCTTCAGAATATTTAATATTTATTTTTTTCTGAAAACTTGTTATTTTTTCCCTCTTTTCTTTTAGGGAGAACGAATTATATTTGACAAAGACGCGTAAGTTTTTTTTGCACCTTTCTTTTTCTTTACCTCATTCCTCATTTTTTCCTAACTCCAGTTTTTCAATTATTCTCAATGTTTCTATTATTCCCATATTTTCCCTTACTGCAACATTTCCTTTTCCCTTCTTATATTTTCTTTATTTCCCATTTTGTTGCCTCCAGGTTTATTCAATCCAAATCTACTAGCAAAGGAGCTTTCTTGGAAACAGTTTTACAACTACAGTTGTTTGACCAGGTGAGTTGAATATTTTGTTTAAGGGATCGTTAATTTTTTTACGTGTATGGGGGGTTAGGGGGGGAGCTGGCTGCTGGGATTTTGTGGATTGTAAGTTTGACCCCTTCCCAGCCTGAATTTGTTTTACATGGCAGGATAATTTTTTAAATAATTTTTTTATTTAGTGAATTATTTTTGGGGTTTCAAATGCCAGATTTCAAATGCCAAATCCCACCAGTGCCCCCATGCCTGTAAAAAATGAACAGTCCCCTATTACCAACAATCGATTTTTGTTTAGCAGTGTAGCACATGACAGACTACAATAGTACCTCTCATTAAGTGAACACCCTTCTTAAAAAGACAGCTTTACAGTCAAAACGGATCAAGCCTACCCCTTAGGTTCCATTAATGGTATCACTGTTCAAATATTGAAATTCATTGTTCTTTCTGAGAATATGAATACTCCGATTCAAAATAATAAATGATTCAAACCTTGAATTCTGATTGGATTATGGTGTTCCTCATGGAGTTATTATTTCAAATCCTTTGTCTTCATATTCTTGGAAAGAATACCTCATTAGAGTAGACATCTGATTCTTAACTTCTTTTACTTCATTAGTTTATTGGTGAGCGGTTGGATCAGCTGAATTCAGGCAAAGGATTCAATGATCTTTTTGAAGAGCAAATTGGCCTTCAAGCAGAGGGTAAGTCCTTGACACAGTAACATGTATGACAAAAATTAGGATACAGAATAGCAATGCTTACCCTGGATGCCAGAGGCTGTGTGGGGCCCCCCAAGCCCCCAAGCCCCACACGGCCTCTGGCACCCAGGGTAGGCAATGCTGTACTTTGTACCAAATCTTCCTTATCTTGGACAAATAAATTTTTTTTCACAGATCAAAAAAAGTTGAAACATCAGTACAAGATTTGGAAGGTAAGATCACACCCCTAAACAACGTTTGAGTTTGTATAATATAAATAAAACCATAACCTTTTTATTCTCTTTTTCAGAGACAAAGTACAAAATATATTGAAAAGGTAAATTAATAAACTACAAATCCTTATAAAATATTATTTTTATTTCTGGTGTTCATTTTTAAACATTTTTGCTCATTTTAAGGGATGAGAGGGTAGGGTCATGTGACTTGTTGACAGTAATATTTTTTATTAGTCTAAATCCACTAAGGCTGCATTCATAATATATGGCAGGGGGGGGGGGGGGGCAGGTGAAAATTTGAAATGTCCAGAATAATTCTTAACATCCCCCCTTAAAGTCATGCAAAAAAATACAATCCCCCCTAAGCAAGGCTTGTAGCTTCTTCCAACCCCTCTATTTTTCTGATAAAAATTTGCCCATCCCCCCTTTTTCCTACCAAAATTTTTCCGATCCCCCCCTCAATTTTACCTGCCCCCCACCTCTGCCATAAATTATGAACGCAGCCTAATGGTCTATCACAAATCCGATACTCTGATTGGCTGAGCAATGATGGGCGCTATCAGTAGTATCAGGGCCTGATACTCAGGGTAATTCTAAAAGCCAAAATAATGGTGGCTCACTCATGCTTTCAACCTGATTGTTTGTCTTTACTTACGTTACCTATTAGAAGACCTCTCACCCTCCGTAGTCTAGAAGTTGGAAAATTCCGAGGACTTCCAAAATTGGATGAGGCTGAGTCCAATTTGGCAGTCAGAGGAATTTTTCAAGTCTAACTATTTCTTGATTGGAGAGCATGAAATCCCATTACCTATTAATTATATAGCTGCCTAATTAATCCCATATCAACAGGACCTGTCCAATTAAGAAAATAATTGGACAAATACCTATATGGGATTAATGAGAAGCATGTGCTTTTACATAAATGTTTTCACTGTCATTTGCATTTTCAACTCCCCCAAAAAACGTTTACCAAAACAGTCCCTATAATGGGGGGATTCCTTTATTGATTTGTGTATGGGTATAAATTTGTGTCTTATAGTGGACACTATCTTGGCCTTAAGTACACGTCTAATGCCTTTATCCTGTGGTTAAAGTGGGGTCCCGTTATTCTAACCTTTTGGAATTTTCACCCCAGGCTATGAAGTCTTCGAAATACGGTTTCAACGAAACCAAGACATATTTAATGGGAGTTAAAAAAGAAGCCAAGAAAGGTCTAATCCAGTTGAAGGATAACATTGGTGAGAAGCTTCGAGGGAAGGTACGTATGTATCTGAGGCCACTCCCATGAAAATTCATGGTTCCTACTCAGTGTTCCCAATGAAATAAAAATCTTGTCCCACAAACAACTACAAAGTATCTTCTTCAGAGTTCTTCTATTTCACCACGGCCTGCTGTCAGTCTGAAATCTAGCTCAGCTGGTGGAGCATCGGTAGTACAATTCCGAAGGTCGTGGGTTCGATTCCCAGCGAGGTCGGAAATTAATTTTTCCGAATTTAATTCCAAGGGTCTTTCGCCCGGAATAACCTCGTTCCCAAGCACTATAACTTATCTGTATTTCTATATCTTCATGTATTTCATAAATGCTATGCGGTCCACATATTCTCATCTTTTCTTCAGAGTACTTTGCAGGACAGTAAACAATTGAAACCATTTATAATCAATTTTCCGCGATCAGAGTTTTAAATTCTGAGATATTCTAGATAATTTGTTAAGCTGTGGGATATAGCAACGGTATCTAAGGCGAGTTGGAACCATGAATGTTAACTTACCAAAGTAACCAGAGAGGGTCCTTATTAATCAGATTAATTACTGGGCTACCTGTGTTATGCCAGTTGTAAAATCCCTACGTCATCTCATTTGCATATTAATATTTCAAATGTTTATATCTCCTAAGAGAAAATGTTACATACAAAAATACTGCAAACATACTACTACAGTATTCACGTATAAGTGATTTTGAAAAGGCGGTAGTTTCTTGTTAACCCAGCAAAATGAATCCTTAACTTATTTACTTTTATGGACCACACAGGAGGATGAGGAGATAGGCGGAGAGCTGAAAAAGTCCAACTCCCTTCCCTACATGAAACACTATGGTATTGGTGCAAAGATTTCCCCCATTACGAGACGAAAAGCATTGTCTCCACAGGTGAGTGGACGTCGTCGTGATGTGACGTCAAAGCAGCTTAATTTGGAGGTCGAAACAAAAGAATTTCAATCTCAGTTTCAATTGTTATGTCCTTCAAATTGAGCTGCATTCCGACGTGCTGCAAGAGGTCGATTCGTCCCTCGCTTGCTTCAGGGTTCTAATTTAATTTCCATTTTATTTCCAAGGCAAGAAAGGCGCACAGTTTTCACCAAGAAAATGACGTCAGAAGACCACGCCCAAAGCGCCCACCCCCACCAAACGTCCGTGATCGAACCAATGCGATGTCATTAGTACTCGATTCAGACCTGAATGAACGTGAGATGCCGACTCGGCACAGTACTCCTGATCTAAAGATTGATCCTCCAATAGCTAAGCTCGTATCGATCGATTCTCCCGAAGAAGATAAGACAAATGAGGTAAGAACGATCAAAATTTGCTCATAGCTGTAACATACTCGCCTTTCACCTGGAATCTCGGGTTCAATTCCTGGACTCAGCATCGCATGTGAGCAGAGCTTGTTAGGTCTCTCCTTTGATTCCGGGTTGTCCGGTTTTCTTCCCCTCGCAAAACCTAACGCTAAATACAATCTTTGAGTTAGTCGTTTGCTTCAGGTGGCGATAAATGAAATAAGAGGGTTTGCTTAACTCGCTGAGTTCCTATACAAAAGAAATCCGGTGTATAACATATTTGTTCTACATTTCTTTTCCATCCTTCTGTGATTATATTCACATCTATGGAAATAGCTTTAGAAAACTTAATATCTTAAGACTACTAATCCATACGATTCCCAACCATTCATTTCGTCCCATCAAAGTTCTGTCCTATCCTATTCACCTATCCTATACAATGTGCATCAATCGCTTCCATCCAACCATCCCATCCTATCCATATGCATCCATCCCATCCATACAATCGAGCCTTTATTCTTCATTATTTTTCGGCTTATCGTATTCCTTTTTTTCTCTTTTATTTCTCTTGATGTTTGATTTACTTGAGTAAAAGATGACAGTAATCATTATTCTGATCCATACTCTTTTTCCCTTATTTTCTTCCCTCATCCTAACCAAAATACCAAAGGATGACAAGAGAAGTACCTTACTTGACTTGTCAGAAGCGCTCCAAGATGAACAAGTCAACGAGGCTTCATCCAGCCCTCCCTCAGATAAAATAGAAAATCCCGCGAGTACCCAACCAGCAAACTCTCCAAAACCTTCCCGACCGTCGAGGAATACATCATCGGGGAAAAATCCGAATCGCCCGAAAGTGCCTCCCAGGCCTTCTCTTTCTAGAAAAACTTCCGGTTCGTCTGATACTTCCGACGTCAGGTCAGGACAGCATTCCCCAGCCACCCCCACTGGGTTTGTTCTTACACCTTTAAGACATTTGTCAATTGATTTACACAAAGACATTTTGACTTCACTTGGACCTGATTTCGATGGATTTTTTCCGAACGCCGAAAGTCAAAATTCTACGAACACTTCCGAAAGTTCTCCGACGTTAGTCGATGGCCTTACGAACTCTGTAGAGACAAAAGATAAGCATCAGAAGAATAACGTCAAAGAAAACGAACCTGCGGGTAAAAGTATAAACGCTCTCGATAATTCTTCGCCGCAAATCGATAAGAAATCGGTAACCGACGAGTTGTCAGAAGTGTTCAACTCCAACGACGTCGAAAAGAAGTCCGATTGGGTCAACTTTGAATAGATGAAACATCTTCATGTTTCGTGAAGATTCTTCAGTTTTATTGCTAGGGTTTTTTAATGATTTCTACCATGGATGGAGTTCATTCCTCTGCAGGCAGGTTTCAATGTCATACAATGGCTGGTCAGATATCTATGATGTCAAGCCTAATTACGTCTTCAGAAAATAACCTCTAAGGTCAATCACGGGATAGTTATCCTCATTTTTTGTGTCCTTATATTATCATAAATATTTTTGGTCAACAACAAATATTTTTCTGGGATTTGTGGTAGGTCAGTTGATGTGCCTTCCTTTTGTTTCCTGTTGTTTGCACGAAAACTCCGCTTCGGCTATGAAAACAATATGTAAGAAACGTAGATGGAAAAAATATTGAATTTTCAAAAAAAAAAAAAAGGTGTTTTTCATAAACCACATATTTGCGGTAATATGCTGACACGAAGACCAAGACTAGGCTCCCTGTGGTGGACTAATCTTTTATTGACCCGTCAATTTTAGCGCTATTTCAGCCTACGGTAAATCGTAATACCAGAATTTCTCAAGAATAAGCTTTTTCATCTTCCTTTTAAAAGCCATCGAAATTTAACAATTTCTTGTTGCAAGATGTGAAGTTTTAAATGCGTGACTGAATAACGTGTTAAGCGTTGTGTGACAAAGAATATGTAAGCGTTACTCAGCTTGGGAAGCTCATTTTTTTATTCAGAGAAAAATCTCACTAAGATGTATAGATTTGATTCATTTTAGGCCCCGTCCACACGTATCCGGAAATTTTTGTATCCGCAATTTTTTTTTTTGCGGATACGGGTTGCGTCGACACGTGTTCGGAAATTTTTGTATCCGTATCCGGAAATTTTCGAAAACGGTCTCCAGAGTGGAAATTTTCGAATACGCTCCGAATACGGATGCATGTGGACGGTCGTATCCGCAAATTTTCGAATAGAAAAACTATCCGTCAAATGGACTAGGCATTAGCGTGCATCAGGGCGGATCAAGAAATTTCCGGATACGTGTGGACAGTGAAAACGATTCGAAAACGATTCGAATACGCTGCGTGTGGACGCGAACATTTTCGTATCCACAAAAAAAAATTTGCGGATACAAAAATTTCCGGATACGTGTGGACGGGGCCTTAAGCAAAACCAGCCATATTGCTGCTTACAAATCCTAGGAATTATTGTATCACAAAGCTAGAGGGATCAATATATTTAGATGGAGAATTTATAAAGATTGTAGATGATTTTGTATAATAAATAATTCACAGCTTAAAATTATCGAAAGCGGTAGTGTTATGTAATGTGCAATAAGGTAGGGAGTTAGTGCGCATGTTCAGAAATTTGGCGGGAAAAGGGCGGACCCAAATGAGAACATACATCTGTGAGAAATTTGCGATACTTAAAATTATAAAACTAAGGTTTTTCATATCTTTTTTATTGCACTCTCTACTCCGCAACATAAATTTTCGCAACTTAGATTATTTCCCCCCCAAATATTTTAACAGGAACATCCAGTTTAGGGTTAGACTAAATGGAGTACTGTACGCAATAAATATTATTTAACAATTATTCTCCGAAGGCGAAGTGAATACCGGGGAATATTTACTGAGCCACGAGTCTCGAGCATCGTGTCCAGTTTCTTATAGCAGTTCATTAAGTACTTAACTGACCCCTTCGCTCAAACCTCAAGAGGCACCTTGTTAAGACCTCTGTTAAATTCTATGAAAACTCTTTTCAGCGATTAACCTCTATTATGCGTTACTGTCATTTTGCGTTACTATCAATTTGCATAACTGTCAATTTGCGTTACTGTCAATTTGCGTTACTATCAATTTGCATAACTGTCAATTTGCGTTACTGTCAATTTGCGTTACTATCAATTTGCATAACTGTCAATTTGCGTTACTGTCAATTTGCGTTACTATCAATTTGCATAACTGTCAATTTGCGTTACTGTCAATTTGCGTTACTATCAATTTGCATAACTGTCAATTTGTGTTACTGTCAATTTGCGTTACTATCAATTTGCATAACTGTCAATTTGTGTAACTGTCAACTTGCGTTACTGTCAATTTGAGTTACTGTCAATTTCCGTTACTGTCAATTTAAGTTACTGTCAATTTGCATTAATGACAATTTCCGTTACTGTCAATTTGCGTTACTGTCAATTTGCGTTACTGTCAATTTGCGTTACTGTCAATTCAACTGATAGACAACAAATGATATGTATATCGCTTGAAATGTGCGAGCACCACTAATACAGAAGCACAACAGTGTGTTATATCTTAAAGTGGTTCCTTGCTCTTAAACAGATCCTTCTTAACGTCCTCTTTTTTCTTTTCGTCGTGGCTGTGCTCTCCGCCTTTCACGTACCCAGTGGGCGTGCCTTTTGCTCTTGCACTCTCCACATCGGCATCCTTGTTATTGAAGTAAATGTGCGGGTTGATTATCTTGAGTAATTTGTCTGTCGGCAGACCTTCCTTGAAATGGCTCTCATCGATTTCCAGACCCCAGTTACGTAACGTAATCTGAGCGCGACGTCCTATTTTTGCAGAACGTGACGAAATTATGTATGTCCTGATTGGACAGGGCTCCACAGTAATGAGCTTTTTCTGCATTCGACCGATGGCCTCGGCAAACTTCTTTAAGGGACCCTGAAATTGTTAAACTTGTGATGTTTTAAGGGTTAAAACTGAACGCCGCTACCACTACAACCACCTACTACTGCTGCTACTACTACTACCACTAATGCTACTGCTTCTAATACATTGCGCCTATAGCAAGGAGGTTTATTATACCTAATTTGATGGAATATCATGTTGTATTGGTGCTAACACCACCATTACCTTCTGCTACACAATTCAAGGAGGTCTGTTTTACCTCGTTCAACGAAGCATCCTGTTGAGCATACTCGTCGTCTTCTTTGTTTTCATCGGCAAACAGGACTACATCCAAATCAAAGGCGATCCGCAGTTGTGTCTCGCTTGGCGAGTTCATCGGCTGAAGCGACATCACGGCAGCTGCGAAACCTTTGAGATGTCAAAATCGATATGAGATTGATCCAACTATAAGACTATTGATAACGGGTGGTGTGCGCTGTCTCTCACCGCTGTGGTTGTGGTTTAATCCCTGGACCCACCATCACTTGTGGGTAGAGTTATTTTTGTACGCGTAAGGTAGTTGTTTCGATAAAAATCAACTCCTAAATTCCGATTCATGGTTGGCTTTTTACCTATATTTTGAGCGTGGCTTTGTTGTGGGGGTACGCGGGGCCCGTGTGCGGGTGCGGGTCCCATGCTGTGGTACAACAGCGAAAGTAAAATAGACTAGACTTCGTCTCCAGACAAACCAGAGGTTTGAATCAACCAAGACTGCGTAGCGGAGCAGGTGGGGGATCGGGGCGGGGCGAGGAAAGGAGGACTCCGCTTCTGCGTATCGAGAAAGGAAAATGGGTCCCACGTACCTTCCTTTAACGCTTCTGCTACTTCTTCCTCAAACGAAGTAAGAAAGAGGTTTATTTCATACGGTTTTAGATACGGGACGATATTTGCACCTGAAGTCAGAGCTAGTCCTGTTATATTCAGTCCTGTTTGAATCAAATTGGATTTCTGTATTGGGTACCATTTATGTTTAAGGAGGGGAGGGGGTAGTAGGCATTGTAATTGGAGGGGTCACAATTAATTGCTTGGTATCAATTAGCTGAAGAAATCCTATAAATCTTACTACCAGCCTTCGTCAGTAAGAGACACACACTGACCCACCCCCATGCGCAATCATTCCATGGCCGGAAATGACGTTTATTGAGAGCGAATTATAGGTTGCTATCAATAGACGTCACTTCCGGTAATAGCTCTTTTTTGATGGCTTGTAGAATCCTGGAGGTTGTTTTGATCTCTTATCTTCTGGTTTGATGTCGTGAAAATAGTCAAATACAATAGTTTGAGGACTTATTTTGAAATGTTTTGACTTGCTTGTTTGCCCCCTAGTCAACTCCAAAAAGTCACGTGATTGATAGCAAGCAATTGGCGCAAACCTGCCATTCAGCTGGTAAATATTCCCAACGAGACCGGAAATGACCTCTTAGCGATGATTCATGATAAATGTATATTAATTAGATGATTGATTGATATATTTCTAATTACCATGATGTTCAATGGAGTTTTGGAGACGAATACAAACTTGTCCACTGTTGTGTGACATCAACGTTATAGAGAAGATTTCTTTTTCATGTGGGTCTCTTTCTTTCAACTTCGCGTTCACATACTCGAGGGCCTGTAAAAAAAGTAGATGGACTTGTTACTACATCCGTCTAGGTCTGCTACGCCGGAGGCGTCTTTTATCCTGGCTTTATTCGCTTTCTGTCCATCTCGTCCAAATTATAAAAGAAACAGGTAGCCCACCAATAGGAAAATACATTGTCGTACCCAGACCCTACTCATTAGCCAAATGATATGCTCTGGGAAATGTCAACAAGAATCAAACAAATGGTGGCAAGAGTCAAAAAGTTAAATCCACTCTCCTTTTGAGGATAGATGGACCTTTATTAGATATGAATCCCTGGGTAGTTATTTTTGGAAAATATTTTAAGAAAGCATCACTCGAATTTCAGCGAAAACAATATAGACCACAACCTTCC
This sequence comes from Actinia tenebrosa, assembly GCF_029948245.1. Classification (NCBI taxonomy): domain Eukaryota; kingdom Metazoa; phylum Cnidaria; class Anthozoa; order Actiniaria; family Actiniidae; genus Actinia; species Actinia tenebrosa. The sequence goes on along the minus strand of NW_028292586.1, from coordinate 2,173,449 downwards.
ATCATCTCGTCCTTTACTGCAAGGTCTGAAGATTGTCTTCGCGGCTAAATGATAAAATCACCGTCTCTAATAACATTAGCGCATTAACTAACCTTAATAAAAGGGAACGCTGCCCCTGGCTTCAGAGGTTGATCCTCTCGGCTTATTTGAAGGTCGATGTATTCTTTACGTCCTTTCCTTTCATACACATCATTTTCTTCTTCCAATTCGAACAAAGCTCGAGAGGAAACGGCTACGTTGATTTCTTTTCCAACCTACAAGAGAAAAAGAAGTAAAAATCGATTTATTTAGAAGCAATATATGAATTGAATATAAAATTCCCAAACAGCAATGTAGAATAAGATTTTTTTCATGGGAATTCATTTCCTGTTTTTTCTTTCCGGGAAGAATCCTAAGGTAAAGAGAGCAAAAAGCGAAAGTTATAAATATAAACCACGAAGTAAACTTAGACGTTCAAAACAATCAAAGCAAAAGTGAAAGTTTTAACTTCAAAGAACATATTTCCGCAATCATAACTCTTTGTAAAGAAATCCGTAGTTTATAGGTGAAGCGTATTCAGTTTCAGATCATTTCTAAAGGTGAATAAAATGAGATACAACAGTGGTTTTATTCATATTCACGATGTAAATAATCAGTATGGTAAAGTGAAAGCGAAACCAACTGACTGCATGGTGAAAAATATCTACCTTCGTCACGGAGGCCGATAATTTTTAAAAATATTTGTACAAAAATCATTAAACTAAATATATACGCTGAGAGAATGGAAATTAAGAGTTTACCCTATGTGAAAAAGCGCTTCTTATTGGGTTTTAGTATAAAGGACTAAGTACACATTGTTTTTGCTGCTTCTCTTCTGCTTCGCTTACCGGCAAGATAAATATTTTTTCGTCGTCATCTGGTTCTTTGGGCGACTCTTGAATAGGGCGATTTTCTCCAAGCTTCGTTCCATCGTCTTCTCTGTTCGTAGCCATTGTTACTGTATTTATAATTTTAATTCCAACAAGCTTTGCTAGACGTTTGCAGTTACCAGACAGACTATAGAGCTTTTAACATGTGACGTCAATCGTATGGAAATTATAAACGACTTCCGGGTCCAAAACTAAGCAGTTCCATAAAGATTTTTATTACTTTTTCTCATACATGATATAGGATTTGTTGTCCAAAGCTCTGATTGTGGAGTTTAAATCATTAAGGAAATTTTACGCATTTTAACTGTCACAATGCAAGTTGTAGAAATGTTAAACCCGGAAATACGTCACAACTTAATCGATGGGATTCATTGTCAATGTTTTCCCTGGGATAATGTAATATGATGCAACGAGAATAGGATTTTTGGGTGACTGTTAATGGGTAATTAGTAATCATATCGTAAAAATTGGAATGGTCATTTTCTCCTGATGCAAAACTACTTGAAAATTGAAAGATTAACAGAAATTGTGTGAAACTGAAACTGAAAACAAATTCAACCTAGAAAAACGTAAAGATTGGTGTATTTTATTTGAATTTGTCTCATCATTAGAAAACCTTACAAAATAATTAAAAATTTTTTTAAATTTATCTTTTTAACGTACCTAATACACTCATAATCTATTCATAATCTATGTATAATAATAGAGGTTCAGGAAAAAACTAGATCGAGTTGGCATTGCATTGCATTGTGGGATCGTTTATTTTCAATATGGCGTCTATTTCGTCCTTTAAAACAGCCCCACAAAGCACTGCGGTTTCATCTCGACCCGTTTGTTTTCTCCACCTCGGAATAATGGCGATTGGCGGATTTTAGTTTATTGGAATTTTTCTCATTTCGTTACCATGGTAACTAACAATATTACATTCAATGAATTAAATAAATTTTGAAATTCTGATTGCGCTAAAAAAAATTCATAATCTATGTATATAAAGTATGGGGATTCGTTGAGTTTTTGTTGCAATGGTAAAAAATCTCATATCTAAAATTACATTCAAATAAATCATAAATATATTTTCGAATTGTTTGCAATCTGGTACCCTATTTTAAAAATATTTATTCGAAAAAATTACGTCGTGTGTACGTGTAGGTTTGATTACCTTGGATCATATTTACAAGTTGCTCCTAGAATCATTCTAGTGGCTCATTAGGTATAGATAAATTCATCGTATTTCAATTTCCTTCCCCGTCCTATCACGTTTTGTATGCGAAAATTGACAATAAAAATCTCGTTCGACTAAAAATCTATTAAATTTTGAAATTCTATTTTAAAATTACTACTATAAAAAAAACTATTACCTAAAGAAATTTGACAAGGTCACCTGGTACAATTGAAGTAGTGCCTCAAGATAATGCACTGGTGGTTTTCGAAAATCCTCTTATTTCGCGTTCGTCAAATTCTTTTTTGCCTGCTCTCGTTTCTTCGCGTCGTACTCACGTGATATCCCGTGAGTGACGTAACCAGACGGCGTTCCCTTTTCCCGCGCGCGGGCAACGTGCGTAATCTGGTCATCAAAGAAAATATGAGGGTTGATAGCTTTCAAGACCTCGTCTTTCGCTGCGCCGGCCATGAAGAAACACTCGTCTATTTCCAGTCCCCACTCACGCAATGTCTTGAGCGCTCGTTGTCCGAGGACGGCGTCACGTGACGTTACTATGTACGTTCTGATTGGACAGGATTCTTTTTTGGAGCGGTCAAACTTTTTCTGCATTCGACCGATTTTTTCAGCAAATGGCTTGAGTGGTCCCTGTGTAGAAAAAGGAATAATTTGTTTCGCGGTGAGACAGGTTTTAGTTCGATGTCTGTATTAAGCTACTGTATTACTTGGTTTTATTTTCAGTCTCGTGCAGTGAAATGTTCATCAGAATGGATGTGGGGCTGAATTTGGAAGCCATTTTGTGCCTACCCAATTGCAATTTACCCTTATTTTTTAAACTTCAAAGAGGCGAATACGAAATACTTTAAAATGCCTGTGATGGACTTCCTGTGTCAACCAACCTCGGTCAGCGGTATCTCTCGGTTCTGTAGTTCGTATTCAATGTAAGCGTCCAGTCCCTTGGCCTTGAAGACTTTTTCAGACTCGTCAGAAAACAGAACAGCATCCAAATCAAAAGCGATGCGCAGCTGTGTCTCGCTGGGATTATTCATCGGCTGAAGGGACATCACTGCAGCTGGAAAACCTTGGAAATACAACAGAATCAGGATTAGAACGAGTGACGGGTTTGAAGCTATTGCTGGGACCCCTGTGGCGATCTTGACAAGAACACAGGTAGACCGCAATAAATTATTCCATTTACTATTGGGATCCCTGTGGAACTAAAGAGAAGGGACAGCGAAGTTCATCGCAGATAGCAAATTCACAACATGCAGATAGAGAGGTGATTTGAGTGCTATGCAAATAGAGAGTTGGACAATAGTCCATTTCTGAGTTTGATAAACAGGACGCATTGTGTTCTACAGACGACACCATATAAGGTATGATGAATAAAATATGTTTGTTACGAGACTAGACCACAATGCATCATGGTCGCTATCTCAGGAAAGGTCTATTGATTGTGATTCGACTCACATATGACGCCGAGTCCTGGGATCGAGCCCCGGGCACATTGAGAGTCGCTCGTTCCTACAATTACGTCACCCGTGGGCCCCAAAATGAAACGATGAAGAGAAGTACCTCGATGTATAGCTTCGGTGACTTGATCTTCATACGAGGTGAGAAACAGAGTAATGTTGAAGGCCTTGAGGTATTCTACAGGGCTTGTTCCTCCTGTCAGAGCCATCCTGGTCACGATAAGACCTAAGGAAAGCATTAAAAACAATCTAATTAGAGAAATATCGGAGATGGTCGATATTTTTTGTTTGCGGCCATGTTAATTTGATGATTGTATTCATATAGAAACACACGGTACATTCCTCATTTTCACGGCATTTTTCAATAACACCCAACATGGCGGCCGCCATGTCTTTGTCAGCTCTCTTTATGATGCCTGGCTGCAAATTATCAATACAATCCTTGCAGCACGTCAGAATGTACTTAGCTTGGGAGGACATAACAATAGGTCTCCTATTCTCAGGAGATTGAAAATCCTTTGTTTCGTCCTCCAAATTGAGCTGCTTTGAAGTCACATGTATTTTGTAAGCCGACTGACTCATACAGCCTCTAGACTTAATTTGCTTCCTAATCAAAATTGACCAAATCATTTACTTCAAAAGTCAAATTTTGTTTACTTAGTTTCACAATACGGAGCCTTGAAGGACGTCTTTGACTAATTTCCGTATACAGACTATGAGCAGCGCATGATTTTTTCACTTGTGTCTAAGCGGGCTCACGATGACGTGACGTCATTACATGAGTTACAACGAACAAACATTAATATATTAGTATAACATAATGTTATCTAGAGGATGAAATATTACCATAATGATCTATGGATTTTTGAAGACGAATGCCAACGTTTGCATTGTTGTGTGACATCAAAGCTATGGAGAAGATTTCTCTTTCGTTTGGGTCTATTTCCCTCAGCTTGGCGTTGACATTTTCAAGGGCCTGAAATATAAAGGGTAAGTTTATTTTACATGAAATATTAGTTAAATTAATGATGACCGAAAATGAAGATTATGAGGTCGCGCGCGGAGAAAAACGACGACAAAATTCGAAACTATAAATAAGAAAAGAAATGGAAAACAAAGGAAAGAAAGAAAAAATAAAGAAAATAAAAGACTCTATGGAAAGAAAAGGAAAGAAAGAGAAAGGAAAAGAGAACAGAACGGAAAATTATAACAAAGTAAAGTGAAACAAGGATTTGCATGATTGTTTTCGTGATGTCAGACCAATTAAATGTTTGTATCTCGCCTTTTCCGCAATTTCTCAGAACCATTCGACAGGCCCAGACATGAGTATTGGAACGTGACGTAAAAAATTTATCAGCGAATCAATGTTTAGTGCGTAATGTAAAATAAACAAATCGAAAATGCTTAAGCTGCACTTTCATATTAAAAAAAAAAAAAAAAATTTGAATGAAACGAAAGTGTGTGGTGTTTCTCACGCGGTGTAGATTTAATAATATTCAAATGAAAAAGGTTCAAAGAAGGAATGTAGTGGTAGTGCGTGTAGAGCGAACGTCGCAAGGTAAAGCGGCCCAGTTCTGGGAGTAGTGGTTGAAATATATAATATAAGAATTTTAAACCAAATTTCATGCAAAATATATTTTGACTATAATAATTTCAGTTAAAACCTACCAGGAAATGTAGTTTGGGGTAAGCAAAGTTGGACGTTCGTGATGCTTTTAGTGATTATAAATTCCACGAAAAATCGGTACATTTTTACGCATTAGAAAATAAACTTGTGCAAGAGGCGGACCATGATGAAGTTGCGAAAAGAAAGAGTTTTATCCATACTTTTACGAACTCGGACACTTCAACGTCTTGTTGTGAAGTTGGTATTTACTGCAGCCGTTCAAATATATAAAAGGTGCCGACTGATCGCGTTTGATTGACGACAGCACCAATGCATGTTCACAGAATATCAAAAACCGGAGTAAAGAAAGAAATAGCAAGAACAGACAGTAAAGGAATTAATTAAAAAGCAAGGAAAGTTCCAGTAATCGGAAAGAACAGTCTAAAAAGTAAAATTGAAAATGAAAGAACAGGTCCTGTAGAAAGTGGATAAATTAAAAAATAAATAAAGGGGTCACCTTGATGAAGGGAAAAGCAGAGCCAGGCTTCAGGAATTTATCTTCCCTGGATACTTGCAGTTGTATATACTCTTCAAGACCTTTTTTTTCGAAGATTTCATTTTCTTCTTCCAGGTCAAATAGAGCTCGAGAAGAAACTGCAACATTCACTGTTCTGCTCGAGTCTGTCCCCTAGAGAGATTCAAAAAAAGTTTAGTTAGAAACGTATTAACAAAATATTCAAACATAGTTTGACTATTATATGTAAGACCCCTGATTAAATCTAGTCCCAAAATCCTTTTCTTTTCTCTCAACCTTTCGTTTTCTTAAAGACTTTTAATCTTTAACTAGTGAACAAATATCTCTAACCTCTCCTCCCCTACTACCCTAGCTACCAAGTGACCCCAAAGATTATTCTTGGAAATCCGAGGTTAAGCAAGCTGCAGGAAGATTGCTTCAATAAAAATATCAAAAAAAGTAATTTGGAAATGGGAAAATAAATCTAGGTTCGAATTTGAAGGAATTTGATATTTCTCGAAACATAACCGAAATTTCGAATTACCGTACAGTGTTAATTAAAAAAAGTTAAAAAAAATATTCGACTAACTCGATAATCAAAGATATTTGCTCACCGGTAAGCTGCGAATATGCTTTTCCAGTGAAGTTTTTGAAACTTCTATTTTTGCTATTTTTTCTACAGGTTCCTCGCTTGTACTTGTCGATGGGACATCTTCCTTGATGGCAGCCATTGTAGATAATGAAAATTTAATACGAAAGAGCAAAACATCGTCCTTCATAACGCGATAACGTAATGTGAAGTAACGCAACGCTTGTGTCACGGACCTCATGTGACGTTTTCCGGTTTCGGTCTAAAATAAACGAGTACGGATAGGAATCGGATTTTTATTTCAGTAACAATTATATAGAAATCTTTTAATAATAACCTATATACGATTCTTTATACTTGTTTTTAAAGCAACTTTTCGTATCTATTTTGACCCCAGAATTTTTCAAAATTTAGGGGCTTCCCCTTTCGGATCATGTGAGTGGACGGGACTCAACAAATCCCATCAGGATAATAATAAGAAAACGAAAGTAAACTGAGAACAATGTTGGGAAATAACGTGATTTATATTTAAAACCCTTACATATTTTAAAATAAGAGAAAAAAAAAAAGCAAATTTTGCGAGAAAAAAGACAAACATCTTTTGACGTTTTGCCTCATATAAGCGCGATAAACACTGTTAAAATGTCGAGAGAACGAAGAAAAAATGAGAATTTGTCGAGACTCGTTTGGAACTTCCTAGAATTCGCAGCACTTGTATAAACTTGTAAGTTTGTGCATAAATCAATCCAAAAATTTAACGATTTCTCAGCCTACGATAGAAATAGAAAAAAAAAGGATCTTGGGAAAAAGTACGATGCTTTAGCGCAGATTAATACAGAATGACTTTGTAGGATAGTACTTACAGAACGCACAAATCTGCTACCAAATAAAGCGCAGTTCTTGGCAAACATTCCTCTCAAAATACTCCTTGAAACCATAAGAATACGAAAATTCATAGTTTTAGAATCAACGTTAGTTTGTGAGTTGTAACTTCCAAGATTTTTTACATGCGACTTGAATAAGACATAGCAATACTTCGCCATGGATGTGTCATAGTCTCCTTATATAGCGAATAGTGAAACCAAAATAATTTATTCTTATTTACATAATTTAAATTTTGAAATGCTATATTTCTTGGAAAACTGGTAGGGGAATCACCATTCTCGAGATATCGAAAATTTCATAATTAGAAACATTTTTCTTTTACTTTTGAAATCGCAGTGAAAATGTCTTGAACTTTGTCTTATTCAATGAAAAAAACGAGATATCGAAAATTTCAAAATTAGAAACATTTTTCTTTTACTTTTGAAATCGCAGTGAAAATGTCTTGAACTTTGTTTTATTCAATGAAAAAACATTTAGTTCAGATAGGACCAATAAAATAAATGTATATAGTTTTCTATATCGTAATTATTTACAGGGTACCAGGGTAATTTTTTGACATACAGCAAAGTACTAGTAAGTGAAACTGAGGTATAAACTGGTATGTTTTCTTAGCATTTATTGCTTTTTTATATAGACATTATCCAACCGTATGTTTTAAGTTCTATCCTGTCTTATTTTTGATATTTGGTGCTGGAATTCCTGCTGGTTTGAATTTCTTTGGCGGGTCTCTTGGGCCAGGGATTGTAAATGGCATGTAACCTGGGGGAATAAAGTACAGGAGCCCAGTTAATGTTACAGGGCAATGCAATGATAAGAAAAGTAAGGGAAGGGAGAAAGTGGAAAGAGAAAGAAAATGAATGGTAGGGGAGTGGAGGGAAGAAATTAAAGAAAAGACAGGAAGAGTAGAGAATACAAAGGAAAGGAAAGGAAAGGAAAAAAAGGAAAGGAAAAGAAAAGAAAAAGAAGGAAAAGAGAAGGGGAACAGAAAAGAAGAGAAAGAAGGTGGCAAAGAAAAACAATAGAAGGAAATGAAAGAAACGGAAAAAAAAGGAAGAAAAAGGAAGATATAGAAAAAGGAAAGGGATGGACAGGGAACAAGACAATATCTATCCAGACTATTATCTACATCTATGCCTCACCTTGATCCTTTGATTTTTCTATCATGTTAATTAATTTTTTCTGTTGTTGTCTGCACACTCCTACGAAAAACAATTCAATAATTATCTTTTGAAAAAAATGTACAATTCAGGTCACTGAAAAAATGCTTACAGTGCTTTCCAATCACATGTCAGAAACCAATTTGCTGTCATGACAAAATAGAGTTTTGGTGAACATTAATTCGAATTTCTGATTTCCTCCATGGTGGGGCATGGATAATTTCTAAAACCACACATTTAGGATCTGTATGCTAATATTTTACACTCATTCTCATAATTGCGTGATCACATCCACAAAGTCGTCTAGTTTTTGGCTTCTAAAACATCTTTGATTGACAGAAAACCAAAAACCGAGATTTTCAAATTGTAGCTACTTGTATGGGTCTCATAATTATAAAAATGTGAGAGGGTAAAATGAATAATTACATACCTGTTTGCTTGGTATCAAGCACTTCACTGGTATGAGGGTTAAGAAATTGGCTTAGGAATACCACATCCTGAAAAAACCCAAAACAATCAAAACACAAAATAAAAATTTGTGTATAACAAATGATGATTGATTTCCACTTTTTCTTGGAATACAGTAGATCTAGAATGACCCATGGTCAGTTTTTCATGGTTTTCATTCACAGCTTCATCACCTGATATCAAACCTATGTGCTGTAATAAAGAAGTCTATAGACCTCCTCAGCTTGGGAGTAATGTTTTCCCATTTCAGACCATCATCATGTGTCATTCTCTTGAGAATTAAGATTGTATAGTTCCTGAAATTATCCATACACACCCTGCAAAGGAATTTGTAATTTCCAAAGGGTGGGGGAGTAAAAAAAAATTTCTGTGAGGGGGGTAAGGATAATTTCTTGAACTACACATTCTTTGTTTGAGTTGTTTCCATATCGATGTATCTTATCATGGGCATCCGCTAAATAAAGAAATCATACTCCAGGGAATGACACTTGGTCTGAAATGGGAAAATGTTACACCCAAAAAGTCCAATCCTAGGATTAAAAAAATGTATAAAAAATTGGCAATTTTTACTTTATGTTTCACTAACCTTACTATCCAATTCATAATTCTTCTCGACTCGTACTCGACAGACAGGACAGGGGTTTTGTGTGAGAAGTTTCTTTGAAACCTAAAAGAGAAAAAAACTATTTAATTTAATGGTTTCTTTTTCTATTTCTTTAAGTCCTAGTTTATAGTTAAAAAAAAAATAAAAGACCATTTTTCATATTGATAAAAGCTTCAAAACTTACAGTTGTACATCGTAATCTTGTTCTCTGAAATGAAATTTTGTTAGAATTACATATTCAATTTCAATATTAACAAATACATCAATAAATCAATAATAAATAAATAAATTATGAATTATTAGTACTTTTTTTATTAATTAGTAATTTGATCAAATCATAAATAACATAATGTTGCATTACATTATTGATCTACGACTTGCTAAAGAATAAGATAGTAAATGTAAAAAGTATAGTACTTGGATAGAAGGACGAGGGTAGAGCAGGCCTGTAGCATGGACTTCAGATGGAGGGGTGGGTTATACACCTGGGGGGGGGGGGGGTGGGTAATCTTGCCCATTTAGGGTAGGGATGTGCTGCTGAGCCCACTGAACCCTGACCCTGTTCCAGAGCAAGATCGCTGAAAATCATAACCTGTTCCGGTATTGCAAAAATGGATACCCTGTTCCAGAGTAGAATCGCTGAAAACCATACCCTGTTTGGCGGCAATACAATACAATACAATACAATTTTATTTGGCACCTTATACTAATAGTACATGAGTGTTTGATTCCAAATATATTATAGGTATATATATATACTATGTATTAGGTAATTTTCTTAATTCATTTTCACGTATCAGCATACATTGATGAATGTATGCTGATATGGCTCTTTGTAGAGACGCTGATTTTGAATTGATTAAGAACATAAAATGACTGTCAGCGCTCATATTGTTGAAATTAATGCTGGTGTTTTTTTCTATGAACTCTCTTAAGTCGTTTCTATGAGAGTCATATAGTGGACACCAAACTAGAAAGTGTTTTTTGTTTTCTACTCCCGACTTACACACTGGGCAAATCCTTTCATCGTAAATGAGATAAGGCCTCTTATACCTCCCCGTTTCTACTTCAAGCTTATGGTTACTAATTCTTAATTTTGTAAGCGCCACTCTGTGCTTAATATTGGTGACTTGACTTAAATATTCTTCAAAGTTATAATCCGTTTTGAACTGACGAAAGACTCTGAGTTTATTTTTATGTCTGTTGTCTTTTCTTTCATCATTGTGGAGATTACTCCATAAAATTTGCCTCTCAATGTCATATATTCTTTGGGTTATTATTTTTCCATATTCATACCATCTTGGAGAAAGTTCCTTTTGTTTCATCCAAATTATCCCCAATCCGAGTTGTTCTAAAGTAGTTTTAATTTTTATGCTCCAAAAGGCTTTTTTAGTTTCATTTTTAATATCTTGGTAGACTTCGGCTGAAAGTTTTTTTGGGTGTAGTTCCGACTTTATAATTTTATGCCAGAATTTAAAGCTTCTACTGCATGCTTTGCATTTTAGCGGAAACCTTCCTAACTCAGCTCTGCATGCAAGGTTACTAGCATTCTTTGTCACCTTGAGGAGCATTTTGCAAAATTTCAAATGAACAAGTTCCATGGGCTCTTGGTCTTTGGTGCTTAATGTTTCGATACCCCATATCTCACTTGCGTATAGAAGTATTGGTGTAACAAGCGAGTCAAACAGTTTTATAGTTAATTTGATATTGGATGTGAAAAATTCACCCATTTGTTTTTTCATCTGAAATAGTGCCTTTAATGCAGCTTTTTTTAATTCTTGTTTTGCAAACATAAAGTTTCCAAAGGTTGTAAAATTTAATCCTAAATATTTATATGATTTAACGTTTTCTAGTTTAGATTTGTTCAAATAGAATTGGAAGTTATTCATTGTCTTCCCTGTATTATTGAAAACCATCACTTTTGTCTTTGTTATATTAACTGTTAAGCCTGATTGTTCACAAAATGCCTCTAGCTTGTCGAGATATTTCTGAAGCCCTTTAGCAGATTTAGAGAACAGAACCAGGTCATCTGCATATAAAAGAGTACTAATCGGTTTGCCATTCAACATTACATCATTGTTGTTACACGAATTTAATGAGTCAGGCAGATCGTGAAGATATAAATTAAATAACGTAGGGCTCAGCATACAGCCTTGTTTAACACCCATATAACAGGAAAATGTCGGAGAAATGTGTCCATTTACTTTGATTGCTGATTGATCAGTGGAGTACATCGATTGTATCACTCTTAGAAAATTTCCATTTATACCAACATTTTCAAGTTTTGCCATTAATTTTTTCCTTGGGATGCAGTCAAACGCTTTTTGAAAATCTACAAAGCAGGAAAAAAGGAAATTATTTTTCTTCCGTGGCTTACTTTTAACATATTTATCGATTACGGATTTCAGAATAAAAATACTATCTGTTGTTCCGTGCTTTTTTCTAAACCCACCCTGTTCCTGTTTAATTATATTATTCGTAGTTAGGTAATCATAGAGCCGTTTGTTAAGTATTGCCGTAAAAACTTTGCCAATTGCAGAAAGGAGTGTTATTCCACGGTAATTTTCAGCTTTCGTTGGATCGTCCTTTTTATGCAATGGAACAATATATCCTAGATTCCATGAAGAGGGAAACTTTCCGTTGTCTAGGATTTTATTGGCGGCATGTACTTGACTAGCGAATATAGGGGAGTGCCCCCCCCCCCCCCCAGGGTTATACAAAGAATGTGGTTAGTATGAAGTCAAGAAGTAAATACCTTTGGGGGCATTTGTCCTTTATGGTTACGTCTGTACCCTAACCATACTGGTTTTTGTTCTAGCAAACATTAAAAAAAAGAGAAAACTTATTCAAGAAATAAATACCTACAAACTTGTATTGGTTATTAATTAATTAATGTTTAGCAATGTTTAGCATTTACTGTCAAATTCACAAGCCAAATCAAACTTGGCCTATGGCCAACTTGTGGATGCAATTTGTTAGAAACAATTTTCATAGCTTTTGTATTTGTGCAAAATTTGAAAGTCAGTTCGTGCAACATTCATTAGCAAACAATGTAAGATGATTGATAATCATTTAAATATCCACTTGTTCCTATGCAGCCTTTGAAAATCCCAAGAAAAATGATATAGATATAATATCTTATTAAACTCATTAATAGTTCATGAGGAAAACACAACAGAAATCACGACCATGAAGAGTGTTGCACATCTGATACAAAACTGTGTTCATTTGCATAAACTTTAACTTGGATTTTCTTGGCCAAATTCACTTTAATTTTGAAAATTTTGGTGAAACTCAAAGGAACTAACCTAGAGGTTTGATAAGTCATATACAGTATTCGTGTCCGTGTTGTATCAGATATGCAATCACTCGGCTATGCCTCGTGGTTGTATTTCTGATACAACACAGCCACTCATACTGTATATATTACTTAATATTCCTTCAGCTGTGTCTTATCATATTTTGATTTTTTCTGGATTTGTTTGACAACAATTTACTTCATTTATTAATCTATACTTTACCTGGCCACTGTAAAACAATATCATCCAAAGTTAACCTAAAAATATTAAATAAAATATGTGATAAGTGAAATGAATAATCAAAGAAACTTTTTTTGCAATTTTTTTCTGACTTACTTTTTCAGTTTATCTGTGGAATTTGAAGCTTTTTCTTCATCTTCGTTTTCATCTATCTGCGAAAATCTTGAGCCTGAAATACAGTAAAAAATAAAATGTTACAAGGTGCGTTGGGTACTGCATTTCAAAAAATGTCTGCTGGTTCCAGAAAATTTCCATACCCCACCATGGAGGAATTTTGAAAAAAGGTCGCCTCACCCCTGTATTTTCTCAATAATTAACGATTATTAACGATATATTAAAAAGCTTGTTGGGCTCCCTGTGGTTCAATATTTTTAAGGCTCCCCTTCCCCCGAAGTTTTCGCTACCATATCCTATAGTAATACATACGAAGTATAGCAGTTAAATAAAATTAGCTTTACCAGGTTTGGAAGCGATAGATCTAGTTGTAAAGACTGTCCATGTGTCACAAACACCTTTCTTACAGCTCCAAGCTAAACTGACCGCATTTTTCTGCTTCAAACTTAAAGAAGAAAAATTCCTAGCAGCTAAGTAAAAAGATGGGATTCTTTGTATCGAAATATTCGTAGTAGTAGCAGTAGCTTTTGGTAGAAAAGATGATAAAACGCTAAAAGAGTTTTTCATTAGACCAAGTTTGGCCGCCATGTTGTTTTTCTAACAATCCCAGAAATCAATGGGACTTCTTACCCATGATGCATTGGGTAAACTTATATTATCATTTGAAATAGTTTGGTTGACAGCTTTGATTTTTTAATTTTTACTTATAAATTTTGCAAAGTAGAAGCTTTCATAACAAATGAGAAAAAGAGTTTTTATGAAAGCCCTAAAGTAATAAAATTCCAAAAATAAGTGCAATGATATTTAGGAACATTTTTAGAAATTCAAAATACATGCCACCAAAAACCACCTAAAAACACCAAAGCGAATGAAGATATTATAATGAAGTAAGAAAGTTTTCTTGGATTTTCAATGGTAAAATTATATCGAAAAAGAACTAGTTTGGGGTAGTTTGGGTTCCTGTCTTTCAATACAATATCCCATAATGCCTTGTAATTTCCAAGAAATGACAGGATGACAGCAGTAGTTTGATTGACAGGCCATTGACCAATCAGAGTTCGTATTTATTGTTTGTGGCTAATAAGCCCATGAGGCGTCGCACGGGGCGATGCCTGTTTGCGCTGAATGGTAAGCCATCTTGGATTCTAAATCTCATACTACATCAAGTTTACTTTGTATTTTTACCTCCACAAATACCCACTGAGAGCGGATTTCGATACGGTAACGAAGTTGGTCTAACCAAGGTCTTTTGTGTGCAGTTTCAGGGCATGAAGAAGCGTTAGCGTGGGAAAAAGGGAGCTGAGAAAGTTGAAGTTGAAGCTAAACTCGAGCGGCACGGCCATGCCGACTTGGATTTTTGAACATTCTTCTTTTAGGTTCAAAAACTGTTTTTAAAAGTCTAGTTTAAAAGTTTCATACACATGCCCTGGAGTGTATATGAATTCACGAAAGAAACTTCTTAGAGGAAAACGGTGAACTAAGTGAACTTAAAGGATTATAGAGAGTAAGTTGATTCGAAATCGCAAGAGTCTCTGGGCGTTCGAGGTTTCTTGTTCTTCGCTCTAATAAACGAGCGATCGAATAACGTGTTCTTATCATTTTTTCAGTCCCATCTTAAGAGAAATACTCAATATTTTATCAAAATAGAAGAAAAATAAGCAGTCTGAGATAAAGACTGCAAGAAATATCAGATTCTGAGGCAAAGCAATGAGAACTCACATTACCTGGAACACGAACTAAACGCCATAACATGACGCGTTAGGGAAAGAAATTCTTTCTCTCGAAAAGAAGCATCATTTCGAATCTTTCTTATATTTCTCCCTGAATTCAGTCTTTTCGGACTTCATTTTGCATTTAGAGTCGGTTAAAATAAGATAATAGTTAAATTTTTAGGTCATAACTTGACGTTCGCATGAAATGGTGCTTTGCGCACAAAATTTATTAGCGAGAAAGACGAGCGATTTTTGCTAAAAAAATTTGTTCGAAGAATTAGATCAAGATTTTCGTTGAAAATCAAGTCTGTCTTTCTGCTTTAGGATAACTGATAGTGTAGGAAAAACCCTTAGTAATTCCACTGGAAGAAAAGTTGAAGTCATCAATTATTCATGTGTCAAACATGCTTGAATTGCTAATTTAGAATCTTGATAAAATTGAAGTTGATTCAGTATTTTCACGAAAATATGATCATAAAAATATCGTTTCCAGATTTAGTAAAAAGTGTAATTTTTTTTTTCCTTTCTCGAAAAAAAAAAAAAAAAAAAAATCAACAAATTTACTTTCTTGAAAACAAAATTTTAGGGTGGAAGATTTTTTTTTTTTACATTTTTCAAAATTCTGAAGTCTAATATTCATGTTTTCTTTATTATATCTTTCTCTTGTATTTCTTTCTTCCCTCCCTCTGTCAAAGCTAAGGAGGAAAAAGACTAAAACCTTTTATTGTTTTTATAAAATGAAGTTTGTTTTCCAGGCATATTTTGAGTGCTTTGTCTCTTAAACTGTATTTCAACACTTCCCATTTTCCCACTAACTCCAATTTTTTCCCTAATACATGGCAGAACTGTTTGAGAACTGAATTAGATAAAAAGTTAAAAGCATTTCTACATGATTTGGAGAGATGACAATCTTTTTTTTTTATAAATTGAAAAGTGTATGGCTAAAGCATGAAAAATCGGACACATTTTCACTTCTTATATTCTTCCCACACAACATTTAATATTTTATTTTTCTAAAGAAGTGCTTGAACTATACACAGTGTGATGTATTCATTACAATTGTGTGAATTTTTAAATAGCTTTAAATGTGTATTATAAATCCTTATCAATGAGTCTTCTCTCTAAGTTTTGTAAAATAGATCTACTTACACAATAATTCTCCCAGTTCTTTCGGTAACTTTATTATTACATTGACTCAAAAAATAGTAAAAAATGACTGTTTATATATTTTGATTCTTCTTCCATTCCTCAAATTTAGGTAAAATTGAATAATTTTCGTAGTTATTGCAGTCTTGAGAAAGGCATTTTTAAAATATGAACTTTTCAAAACATTCAATTTTTTGAACTAAAATTTTCATTGAAGCCTTGACTTTTAAGCATAAAAGAATTGCCCTTAAGGAAAAATTTCCTGGTAGCAATATAGATAATTTATTTTTAACTTGCGCATTACAAAAGTTTGGTTTTACTCTTAGTTTATTGGATTTATAGCTTCAAAAGGTTACGTTTAACTTGTTTCTATATTCTTGTTCAAATGAAATCTACAAGGACTAATAATGGAAGAAGGATGTATGTATGTCATCTAAGATATTGGTTCACAATGCATAAGAAATTTTATCAACCCCCAACACTTGAAAAAATTATATATATATATATATATATATATATTAAATATTCTCAAAGTACATTTTAGTTTAGTTCTAAAACTTTTATGTATGTTATTTATCATTTCATGTTTTGCTTTTTTCCCTTTGCCGAATAAAATTAGTATGTGTACTCTGAAACTCTTTTTTAAAATTCAATTCCAGAAAACGCAGAACTATTTCCTTTGTACTGTATTATTATGAACTACTATGATCATGAAACTGTTCAATATAACTAATGGTAAATAGGTAAAGCAGCAATCTAATTCCAAAATTTAAATTTTTTCATTTCAGATTGAAACTCAGATCTGAGGAGCAAAAAATGGTAAACTTTGATATATATTTATTGCTATAGAGTGCAAACAAATCCCAATCTGGAGGCATTAATACTAACTTACTAACAAGTCACTCATGATTGTAAGCTGCATGGCTGCTACTAGCGCCTAAATACGCAGCCCGTAAAATCCTCCACTGGTCATGATTGTGAAGCGCATTGAGATATTTGAAATGCGCTATAGAAGTACCCCATTATTCAAACAATAATTAATCCGTGAAACACTAATTACTAAATAGTACAAAATAGTGCTAATCAAACAATAGAAAACAATGGAATTTGCACGAAATTGTGCTATTTAGTATTACTAAAGTTTCAAGGTTATATTGTTTGCACTCTAATATGATAGTGTTAATTTTATTTTCATTTTTTAGCGATGTTGAGAAATAGCTTGCTTACAGTTAAAGTTCCACAAAATTTTAAAATTATTTGTTGTGAAATGTGATCATCCGGGTGAGTGTAGTCTGTTGTTGGTTGGTGACTGACGTTTGGACAACCTGAGCAGAAGTCATCTTCAGAGTCCAGTTTACTCAACACTTGTTTTCTCACTGGACTCTAAAGATGGCTAAATTCTGCTCAGGTTGTCGAAATGTCAGTCACCACCACCAACAGTTTCTCTCAAAACTACACTCACCCAGACGATCACACTTCACAACAACCTTCAACACCTGGGTTCAAACCATTTACTCATAGTTAATAAATTGTTAACATTACATCCATAAAGAATTTAAAAAAAAAAAACACTTTTATTTAAGTGTCTAGTCGTTCTAGCGCTTTCGCACTAATTGGGGACATTTTTCGCTCACACGCACTACCACTACATTAAAATGTTCTATGCACACAACACTCAGCTCACATGTTGATTTTTACGGAGGGAGGAAACCGGAGAACCCGGAGAAAACTATCGTAGCATAGGAGAGAACAACATGTCAAACAAACTCGATTCACATGTAACGACTGCAGGGCTCGAACCAACGACCCGACCTGTCGGACTCACAGCGGTGAAAGATGACGCGTTAGCAACGAACGCCACCCATGCTACCCATAAAACTAAGGCTTATATATTTCCTACATGTCATTAATGCTGTAATAACTTTTTTATTATTGTTAATAGGGAACATCTGGCGGTGAGCCAAAAACACTGCTCAATGCTCTGAAGCCAATGTTGGGTCAATTTGGGGACATCAAGTCTCCTCAAGAAGTTGTTAGAATTATAAGGTAACTTATCTCAATCAAGATAAACTTTAAAGATACACTTGTTTGGAAGTGAATTGGAAGTTCCTGGGGGTATCGGGTCTTTTACAAATTCCCTCCGTGGTGGATATTTTCTGGAACTACACTGCAATGATACTTACTATATTAGGAGACCCCTTATTTACTGGACACCATACAGGTAGGAACACGGTTCTGAAGTTTTCTTATCCCATATTTACTGTAAAACAAACCTCTAATTAGCAGACACCCTTCATTAAGCAGACACTAGAAGGCAAGGTCTTGAAGGTGTCCAATTCATAGAGGTGTTGCTATAAAAAACTCTCCCTTTCATGCATTCTATTATCATCCCTACCCTTCAGAAACCCCATTTCACTTGTATATTATGCACTGTTCCAAAACTGCAAGTAATGTTTTCCCATTTCAGACCACATGTCATTCTCTTGAGAATAAGATTATTTGTTGGAGTTGTATCCATATTCATGTGTCTTCCCATGCATGTACAGCCATTAAATAAAGAAATAATAGTGGTGTTTATTGAATGTGTTTTCTTGTGTACAACTGTTGAACAAAGAAATAATCTTTTAGGAAATGACAGGTGATTTGAAATTTAAAAACTTCAAAGACTAACGACAAATAGATAAATTTATCAATAACTATGTTTATGAAAACCATTCTTATTTCTTGTATAATTTGATGTTTTTGAATAGTTTAATGAGGGATGCTGAAAAGTTAATGAGTCGATGTGTATACATGAACATTCTTAAATCTACAATCTCTATGGCGAAGGAAAACAAACAGTCAAATGAGACACTGGAAAAGTAAGTCTAATTACTTCCTGCCAACCTGAATGACCTCACTGCTAGACCTACTAAACAAAAGCTACTGTTATTCTTCATTTTCACGTTACGTCATCTGGTGGATTTTAGCAAAAGACTTCTCATTAGGCCCTTTTGTAACTGTCCACCAGCATGGCCGCCATGTCTCTGTCGATCCTCTTGGGAATGGTTGAAAACCACCAATATTTACATCTATTTATTTATTTATCTATTTATTTATTTATTTTTTGTCTCCTGGATTAGTAGTGCACTTGTGCCCGGCTAGAAGAAATAGAGACATTAATAGAGTTATTATTATTATTATTATTATTATTATTATTATTATTATCATCATTATTATTATTTTTATTATTATAGGACAGTGTAGAAATAATGGCTTTAACTTTGAATAGCCACAGGAATCCCAATCACTTAAATC
The DNA here is from genome assembly GCF_029948245.1 of Actinia tenebrosa. Taxonomy (NCBI): domain Eukaryota; kingdom Metazoa; phylum Cnidaria; class Anthozoa; order Actiniaria; family Actiniidae; genus Actinia; species Actinia tenebrosa. Next base: position 2,154,279 of record NW_028292586.1, on the reverse strand, counting down.
CTTTTTGTTATTGTTTGTCAGATTTGTGTCTATTGGAGGATGGGCAGTGCTTAACAAATGGCTGTCTGATGGCAAGAAGACTGATAATTTTTCCATTTTGATAGAATTATTGGAGGTGAAATATTGATCAAACATCTAGTATTGTATTTGTTTTACCAAAGTATTTTAATAAAGTATTGCCTAGCTCCAGAAATATTCTTCTGCTATTGAGAAGACTGGAATTTCCAAGGAACAGGAAGGATCTGGTATATTGCGTAATTCAAGAAAATAGCCATAACAAACCATAGAGAGTGTGTTGAAAGGAGGAAGGAGGAAAGCTGAAAAAATATCCATGATATAAGTTGTAGGGAATGTAGTAAGGAGTGTGTATGGCCCCATGCTTATAGCTTTAAAGTGAATCTTATATTGTGAAAAAATATGTTTTAGGTGCTGAAGGAGCTGCCTGTATCTGTGGATACTCTAAAGCAGGTAACACAATAGTCATTGTCAATTCCTCATCCGTTTATAATGACATTAAATAATATTTTTGGTATTAATGTTCCTCTTTTTCTAGGGCAATATGGGAAAGATTGTAAAATATTTAACCAAAGTTGATAATAAAGGTACTATTAAAAATGAAACATTTAGGCATAGGTGAAAAGTCAAACTTCACATGAGCCAAACCTAATTGAAACAATGGATAACAAGGTCTTTTTTAATGACATTAGGTTTGGCTCATGTGAAGTTCGACATTTAACCTCAGTCTTACTCTATAATATTTATTAGTTCTCAAAAAAAGAATTGCTTTTTTATATGAGACTCATTTAGTTTACATATGGATCAATGTTTTGTTTTCATTTTTTTCAGAAGTTAAAAAACTTTCCAATGGCATCCTTAAGCAGTGGATGTCTCTTATAAGAACCAAGTCAGGTGAGAATCATTAATAACATTTATAATTTATTAATAAATTACATTTAATGTACGGGAATAATGATAGTCATTGGTTAAATGTATAAGTTTTATATAGTCTTGAAATTTAATTTTCAATGAGGGAGGAACAATCTTGTTTTGCAGAAGTCATTCATTTTTCAAAGTGATCATAGTACTGTATTTATTGTAGTATTGTTCTTTATCTTTAGGGCCTGAAAAGCCAGAAAAATTAGAAAAGTTAAAGCAAAATGATGACTTGGAGACTGCGTCACAAACGTCTGATTCATCCTTAGATAATGTCATGTTATCAAAAGGTTTGTCATAATATTAATATTATTGTAGACATGAAAAATACAAGATTGACCAAAATAAAACACCATACTAAACTGTTACAGCCATTCTCAATCACACACATTGCTCTAACAATTGTTTTTTCGCAATGAAGAAGCTTTTGGTGGACGTCAATCAAGGCATTTCCATGACATTCTATAGGCACATGCCCTTATGGCTTTGTGTTTTCCGACAATGTTATGGAAACGCCTTGTGATTGACGTCCACCAAAACCTTCTTTGTTGCAACAGAAACAATCTCTAGAGGACACGTGTGATTGAGAATGGCTGTAAATGTCACAACAAAGGTCACAAAAGATATTAATCAATTAGTTCCTAGAAGAAGTTTAGGGTTTTTTATTGGCATTAGTTAGAAGGAATCCAGAAAAATTTTCAGCTCTGCAACAGATTATCAAAGGATATGAGTTTACCACTTTCTTACCCCTTCACCAAACGTAATAAGAAACTCCTTGCCAAGAAAAGGAATGATAGAATACTATTTTATTTTCATTTAAGATTTACCTGGAAAAGATGTAATTTCTTTTTCTTTTATAGATTCAAGTTCTGAAGCAAAGTCAGTCAAAAGACTAAGGTAAAAAAAAATTATTTCATAAGCAGTAATAGGATAATTTCATCTTTAATCTTGGATTTTTATCAATAGAGGCTTTGCATTATCACGTGACAGGAAGCATGAACAATTGAATCTAGACTCGTCTGATTTACAAGAGAAGGAATTTAGTTTCCCAGGGGTAAACAATTCTACCACTGTGCTTCCTGCCAAGGCTGACATCATTTGATGGTCCAAAGTGTCTAATATGTATCCCTGGCAAAAACCTCTAGGCTGATCACAGGCTGTGGTCAGGGTCTGGTTGCCGAAAAGCAGAGTTGATGGCTGTAGAAAAATAATCTAAATGCTTATATGAGGTTAATTTTTCTTTTCTAGGGAAGTCCAACAGGGAGAAGCCAATTCCTCTATACCCGAGAAAAAAACTAAAACTAATGAAGGGAAACCAAAAATCAAAAAAGAACTTAGTAAAGGTATATGGAACATGCTTAGAAGTTATACATAGAAACTTTTCTCTCTCATTTTCTTCTGATATACTACTTGTGTACAACTTGTTTATGTATATTGAGAGAAAATTTTTTGTTATTTTCCCCTTGCCCCCTCGCTGTTCCTTTGTTGATTGGTGAGTTACTCAATTTAAAGAGTTTGTGACACGTGAGTAGGTGGGTTGGTAACTGACTGGCTGTCTGATTAACTCTCTGAATGACTGTCTAAAGGATTGGGTAGGTTGATGTCTGACTGACTGATTGACCGACTGACCAACTGGCTGAAAGACTGATAGACAATTGAACAATTTGAATGTCTGCCTGAAGAGTGTCTTGATTGATTGATGAGGATTTGCCTGAATGTCTAAAGGGTTATCCATAACCTACACCAACTTTCAAGATATATATATATAACTCTTTTACTTTGACGAAGGACTAGCGTCCGAAACGTCAGTAAGTTTTTCATCTTTTCATGGTGTAGAATTTACCTTTTTATCATTACTATAACTCAAGATCCTTTTTTTTAATTGCAGTAATTGCAATAGAAAGTGCTGGGTTTATGAATGCATTAGCAACAGCAGCAGTTCCTGCACCAATCAAGAAAAGAAAACGAGCAGCAGCAACATCGCAAAAGGTACACCTGTTGACGCAAATCCTACTAGTGCTTAGAAATTGTCATCATTGCATCATAATTCAATGGACCTATGTACAGTGAATTTTTTAAACAAAAATTTCAATTCATTCTTTTAGACATCGGCCTCCCCAACAACTACCACATCCACCTCGAGTAATGGAGCATCCAAGGTAAAAAAAAAACATTTTCAATACCTTACCTACTCTGGGAAGGTTTGTGAGAGGCATTCACATAATGTGTGGTGTCACAAAATACCCATACCTCACCCACGGAGGAAATTGGAAATTCTGGAGTGGAGAGGGGTCAATGAAAGGAAAAATTGGAAGTTCCTGGGGACAGGGGGGTCATTTTACAAATTCCCTCCATGGTGGAGGTATGGATATTTGTATATATATATTTATATCTTTTTGAAATCCTTTTTTATATTTATATCTTGATAAAGTAAAATTGTAAAAATATTTGTAGGTAATGGTAATAGTTGTGATGATAGAGTGAAGAGTTTGAACCCAGGATCATATGATGATTGTGTTGATGGTAATCATGTGGGTGAGGGTAGTCTACAGAAAGACTGTCTTTTATTGTGACTGACATTTTTCGAAAATCTAAGCCTAAGTCAATCAATGCAGTTATTAGAGTTTTAAATTACTCATTGATCATCATGATGATATTGTATTCTCTTTCTCAGCCTGCATTTTCTGGGGGTATTCTGGATGAAATCATGAGCAATCAATCACAAACCCATGGTTTTGAAGAAAAACTTAAAAGTAAAGGTGATGAAAATAGTGCTGGCACTAATGGGAAAACCTCAGCAGGTGACGAAAACTCACCTCAAAATGGCTCTCTTCAAGGTAAGACCTTCGTATGAAACCTAAACTTAAGTGAGAGTTGAATATCAAGAATGGACTTGAAGAGGCAATAAGCTACATACTTCCAGAGCAGAACCATGGCTAAGAGTGGTTCAATGGTCCAAGTGAAGCCTGACTCCCCCTATACAAAAGAATAAAATGTAGTTTAATAACGCAATAAAATGTTTATCAAGATATGGCATAACTAAGTTGCAGTTACTGGGCAAACTAACTAACCAGGACCACTTAAAGAAAGTTAACCAATACTGACATTGAGAATGAAAAGATGTGGGAAGCATGGGTGGCATAGCAGTGAGAGGGCTCGCCTCTCACCAATGTGACCTGGGTTCTAGTCCCTACGAGCTCGGTTTTGTATGTGAGTTGAGTTGCTTGTTGGTTCTCTCCTGTGCTTCGAGAGTTATCCAGGTTCTCTGGTTTTCCTCCCTCCAAAAATCAACTTCTAAATTCCATATTCAATCTTGGGCTTTCACCTAGCATGGATCTGAGGGTTCTGTTCGTGATTGTCCCATTCTGTGATTACAGAGAAAACTGATAGATTTTTTTGAAAACAGTCAAACTTTAACCAATCAGGAGCAAGCAACAATGCCTAGATAACTGAGAAATCATTTAGAAGTCATCAATAACCATAGAAATAAGTGATTGTGATTGGCCAAGGTTGATATGATACTGATAATTTTGCTGTAGTGGTCCTGGTAAGTGTGTCTGCACAGTACATCTAATTAAAATAAATTTGAACCTTTTTGGCTCAAATTTTTAGCAATGATATTTTTTTTTGATACTTAGTTGGAGATGCTGCTGACTTCACAAAGGTTTCAGAGGTATGTACTATTTTTTTTTTTTGGTAAATTCAGCACTGTAAATTCACCTTTTTGTAGAATCTATTAAATTTATGGTAATACTATTATTACTGTTATGTAATATTTCTTCAACCTTGACTTTTTAAATTTTTCAGAATGTTGACAAGGATAAAGTTGTCGATTCAAGTAAGTTTCTTCATAATTTAAGTTAAAATCAAGGGTGGTGTAGTGGTAGTACAATCTCCTCTTATATCTGTTGGGTCTTGCTTTCAATTCATGAGCAGAGATATTTAGCTCTCTGCACTGATTCAAGGGGTTTTATCTGGGTACTCTTACAGGAACGTCAGAGATTGGCATAAATTTGCACATCTCCTTCCATGTTTTATATCACTTATATATAATCTGAATCGTAGCCTCCCCCCTGTTAAAAATAACGCTCCGACTTTCCTTTCTTAGACTAGTTTTCTTCCTTCCACAAAACCGAACAAGCTAAATTCTAATTCCATAAGTGAGTTAGCCATGCTCTGACTTATATAAGCCCAGATATCTTTTAATTTATAAATGAATAATCAATTTTTTTAGATTCTTCAACACCATCAACAACTACTGCCGAAGATGTAGAGATAGAACCAGCACCTGCCAAGAAACCCAACAAAAAAGGAAGAATTGTTACTTGGCCAGAAGACCACAAAATAGCTTCTTATCACTTCTTTGAGATAGATGAGGATGAACGAGGTGAGATTGAGTAAAATGGACCTCTTCTTGGATGCGAGGCTACGGTATAGAGGGTTACTTAGGGGAAAAGCCTTTTGTCCTAGTCTGCATTTGCTCTCTGTTTCCTGTGAAAAGCACATGGATGTCTGTATGGACTGTTCCATTTCTATAGCTTTGCCCATTTGAAGATGATGGTGGTGATGATGGTAATGATGATGGTGATGTATGTGATGATGATGGTGTGGAGATGATGATGATTATGATGATGGTGCAGAGATGATGATGATGATGAATATGATGATGATGGTGCGGAGATGATGATGATGATGATGATGATGAATATGATGATAAAGATGGTGATGGTGCCTGATACATGATAATGATAGTGGTACTGGTGATGATATCTGATGATGATGATGACGATACATGATGATAATGATAATAAGGCCTGATGATGAAGACGAATATTGTATTCAAGAGAGATACAAGTAATAGTAGTTTAATACCCTTTTGTTTTATATAATAGCTACTATCCGACATCCAATTAACTTCATTAATGCTGCTCATAAAGAAATGATGCATGAGAGAGAGGTAAGGCAAAAGAAAAAAACAAAAAATCGATAGTACCTAGTCTATTCTCAAGACCTTTACAAACAGTACAAATTACAGTACAAATTCTTAAATTGTTTTTGTCTTTGGTCACAGTTACTAGAGAAAGCTAAAAGATTAAATGAAGACAAGATGATTGAGAAAGTCAAGGTAGGGGGATGATTGTTTGATTAGGATTGCATTTGGACACTGCTGCAATGTAACCTGTGTTTCCTGCCACATCTCTTCCTGCAAAAAACCTCAAAAAACAAAAAAAACCAACTTCATCAATATTTATACTATCCAATTTTAATTAAAATACACAGGTGATTATTGAAAATTGCGCACGCTGATTGGTTGAGAAACTCACACTATTACACGATAATCACCTCCAGCGATAATCCAAAATGGCGGCTAGCCACTTTGTTGCTGTTACCGGGGAAAAGTGTGTCTTTTTACTTCTGTTTTTTCTTTTTTTTGAAAGAATCACCTGTGTATTTATACTAAAGCTAATATTTCATGCCTCAGCCTCGGTGAATATCAGAGAATTATATAAATATTTCCCGATATTTACTTTGCCTTCAGCTAATAATTGTTAAATAACACTGGTCCTAATGCCTATTTTGATTGGCTGACCACTACCTGACACCTTACAGTATGGTGCGGGTTGACAAGGGCGGATCCAGCCAAAGTTTTAGGGGGGCTAATTGAGTTTCTTCCGTTGACACAACGGAAAACAATAAAAAAAGCATCTAATTCTTTAGTTTAGTTTAGTTTTTTTTCCTGCCCCCCCCCCCCCCCCTGTATTCACCCTTGGTTGATCGTAATAGCCAGTCCTAACATAATTTCTAATTTAAACTCAAGTGAGATTATTATTTTTACAACAGTGGTACAAACCAAAGCCGATAGATGGAATGGTGTTCCCTGTAGAATATGGATCAAAAAGTGAAGAGAAAAAAATACAGGTTGGTGTTAAACTTTTCGAGGCTAACCCTGAGCAATAATGGTTTGGAAACTGGAGTGCCTCATGATCCCCTCCTTCCACCTTTTAATGATATCCTGAAACGACTGCTTGGCTTACCAAAGTCACGGCATGGCTTATTTACAGATTATGCAACCCTGAGACAATCTCTGGGCTAATCTAAGTCAGGGCAAGAGTATCACGCTGGTTGAACCTTGAAACAATTTCTGAGCTGATCTGAGTCAGGGCATGGCTAACTCACAGATTGAACCCTGAAACAACCTCTGGGCTGATCTAAGTCAGGGCATGGCTAACTCACAGATTGAATTGTAGTTTAGCTTGTTAGGTGTTAATTGATAAAAATACATAAATATTTGTTCTTTTACTGCAGAAAGAAAGAGAGTCCAGTGTCCTTGCTGATATCTTCTTTTCCAAGTCAAGGTAGGTTTTAGGGTTGTACTTAGGTTGCATGTAGCTTCTTTAATACTTGCCAAGGTATTTATCTTGTTTGATTGTGTGTCTAGTTTGCCAGATAGTCCTGCTGAACCTGAGATTGAACCTGACAAGAAAGTGACGGGGGAACCTAAAGCGATCCCACATGATGAGGTAAGTCATTTGGAAAGGACAAACGCACAGGCAAAGACTGATAGGTGTACAGACTAAAGTGGGGAATACACGCTGCAATTTCTTGGCCAGATTTATCGGCCCGATGCAATCGGAAAGCAAATATGAGCGTAGCTTAGATTCCGATTTAAGGCCGATAACAAAAAATTGAATTGGCCAGATTTACTAAATCTGAAGTACTGTCTTAGATTTTCTTAAAACTTCCTAATTTTTCACAAAGTAGAGCATTCAAATCAGGCCTGAACTGGGCACTAAAATGCACACACGCTGACTTCCCAACACATACGAAGAATCGGAACAATAAATCGCAGCAGGCCTTACCAAGGACAGACAGACCAACAACAGTGCCTGGACTGATTAGAAGAATACAATAATCATTTCATTTAATCAAATTTTTCATCTCGTTATTTTTTCACATCATAATCCAGAAAGGAACCACGCATCTTCCACCCAAGCAAGCAACGACAACGCCTCCTGCAACTACTGCACCAGTCCAGCTACCTGCTGCCTTAGCCTCTTTATTCTCAGGTAAGAATAGCGCTACCCTCGATCTTCTCCCGGAAAAATAGTGAATGTCTAGTTTAGAGTTTTTGCATTTATTTTAATAATCCCGAAGTGACTCACCACTCACCTGTTGTTTGGTATTATAGGAGCTCCTGCAACGAACCCTCCTCCTTCTGGTAAGTGTAAGACACTTTTCTTCCTTTCTTCTTTCCTTCCTTCCTTCCTTCCTTCCTTCTTTCCTTCCTTGCATTTCTTTCTATTTTATTGTTCGTGTAATAATTTTTTTTGGTTTTATTACAGCTGACCCAGTTTCAGTGCAGTCACTTCTGGACAAGATAATGGTAAGAATTACTATATTTTTACCTGTATTTTTTAGACTTTCCCATGAAGTTTGTAAGGGGTTCTTTTGAGCCCATCTTATCGCTTTACAGAACTTCAGTTAAGATTTGACTGTCGTTGTGAAGGGGAAAAAACCCATTGAAGGAAAAAGCTATTTGAGTGTCATAAAGTTGGCCGTTTAATTATCGAGTGTCGCATGCGGAAACCATTTGAGTGTCGTATGTAGAGACCATTCAAGTGTCATTGCGTAAGGAAACCATTTGAGTGTCGTGTTTAATAGTTGCACGTTTAAACTGGAATCATTATATTTTTAGTCAACAAGTGGCGGACAGCCCAATCAATTAAATCAGTGGTTATCCAACGTGAAGAATCAACAGCAGCAACAACAACCACAAGAAGGTGGATCTCAACATCCCAATGCTCTTAAAAATATACTCGAACCACTTCAGAATAAGTCAGGAGCACCGCGACCGACCGGCACTCCTGGAATGGGGCTCCTTGGAGTAGGTAAGTTCGCTGGGTTGATCTACGTTAGGACGAGCAAAAGATCATTCGGAAATATTCTGTTGGGATCTTTGTACGGCAGCTCACGCCTAGTATTATAGACACTGTGAAGAACGCACGGCATGGCATGGGCGTGCCGTGAATGTGACGGTACCGCAGCTGTGCATTCTGATTGGATGAGCAGTCTGACTCGCGCCCTGTGATGATGCTGTGCTGTACCGTTTCTCTGTTATGCAAAATCTACTCTAAATATGCATAGACAAAGTTCCTTGAAGTTTCTGCTAAGAAGGGGTCCAACTCCTGTTGTTTTAATGGATTAGCTAATATACTGATCAATGTGTTTTGTGATACTTAGGTCCTGGAGACTCGGGCCCCGCTATGAATCAAATGGGACCACCAGGACAGTTTGGTCCCAGAGGACCTCGAGGACCTCCCTTTCGACCAGACCCACGAGCACGATTTCAAGGCCCAGGCGGCCCTAGACCCAATGGACCATTTCAAGGACCAGAGGGACCAATACGGGGCCAAATGCCTCCGAGAATGCATGGACCTCGACCGTTAATACCGGAATTGGTAAGAGTTCTAGTCATTCGGTCAGAAAATTTTTTTTCGTCGATACCCCGCCCTGAAACAACTTTTGGTCAACCTGGTCGTACAAAGGGTTGATAGCGCTATCCGATGGATAAATCTGATCCAGTCGATAAATTTATCGGATAACAGCATTGGCTTATCTATCCACTGGTTAAGCATTCATCCATCGGATAGCGCTATCAACCCTTTTTGTACAACTCTTTGGCCCTGATCAACGTCAGGGCACGGCTACCTCAAAGGTTTGAACCGTTTAAAAACACCTGAACAAAACTCTGGGCATGGTTAACTCACAGATGGAAGGGAGGGAAACCTAACAAATGCCAATAAACTAGTTTCGAATTCCAAATTACCACTGTGTTCCTTGATTACAGACTGATTCACTCAGGGTTAGCCCAGCACCTTAGAGGTGAAAGGCGGATGCACTGCTGCTATCTCAATATTTTTTGTTTGTAAATAACTTGACTCTTATCGTGTGTTTTTCTAATACAGACAAATCGTGAAGATTTCCCAGAAGAACAAGAAGGCTTTGAAGGAGACGATATTGGTGGACCAAACATGCGTGGCAGAGGAAGAGGTGGTCTTCGAGGTCGAGGGCGTGGCAGGGGCAGAGGTCGAGGCCCTGCGCCTCTATGTCGTCATTTTGTCTCCCAAAGGGGGTGCCTCAGGGGAGATTCTTGTCATTTTCTACATCCGGGTATCAATGGACCGCCTTTATAAGGACGTCTTGTACATAGACAATTTTTTATGCCATAAATTATAAATAGAGATTTTTTGCACAAATATATTATATGTTTTCAGTATAAGTTCTGTGTAATTCATTCGAGAAAGGCAAGACAACATACCTCCAAAAGAAGCGGAAGGGGTTGAAAACTATTCTTTTTCTCAGTAATATGAAGTATTGTGTGCGCGCATTAAAAATGGCTGGATGAAAATTGAAAAACAGTTGAAGGAGATTCCCGCACTAGTTTTGCCAGGAAATTTGTGGTTTCATTTTTCATAACTTTCAGCCATTTCTTACACGAGTTGTTGCAGTTTTCACTTGGCAATATGGATAGAATTATTTCGGAAAAACAACTTAAGTTGGATACCACGCAACGCTGAAAAAAGCCGTACGCCTACATACGACGTCATATGATAAGTTTTTTTACAGTCATACAAAATTTGGTACACTAGACTACATAGGAATACAACGGCACCTGTATCGATACAAATTTATTAACTAACAGACGCTTGTCAATCAACTCATTCCAGAAGAAACCATAGGTAGCCCATAGATAGAGAGAAGGCAATTCACTGGAAGCGAGAGGAAACAATATCCACTGTATCGGAAGAGCTAGCAAGTAGCTATAACAACTATAATTAAGGTGTTTTTTTTTGTTTTTTTTTGCTGGGTGGGTCGGGTACGTCGAGGTTGCTGTGTGTTGTTTGGTACAGATTTCGTTTGACTGCGGGGAAAACGTGCTGTCATCGTGAGGACAATCTGATTGGCTGAAAACTAAAATAAAATGTAATGTCTTCAATTCCGTACCTTGCCGGTGACTGATCTAATCTAATCTAAATGCTGAAAATGAGCGTGGGCGGATGAATTTGAAAAGATATCAATTTTTTATCCATGCTGAGGCGTCGTCAAGCGCAACAGGAGGAGATCTAAGCAAGAAGCTATATTGGTCAATGCAAATGAAAACAGTTTCACATCGATTAAAGTTTTCGCATAAATGGAGCACATTAAATGCGCGCGGGGTGCGGCATAATAGAGAGTTTTAGATTAACTTTTTTTCTCTCCACGCAAACGGCAAACGTGACCACGTTTTCATCGTTTTCCTGTATTTATCTTAATCTCTTGCAAACTTTCTTACTAAACACAAATATTCTTTTGTTTTTCTACTACTTGGACTTTTTTTGCGATTCTTTCTCAGCTATTCAAAATAATTTTCACTGGTCAACTGACGTTTCACGTTTGCCGTGAACGTAAATCTAAAACTCTCTAATGACTAACGCACCCATTGAAGGCAGTGTTCTAATATGCCATCGAGTTCGGCTTTTGTGAAGTTCAGTGTTTGTATTCTGGCTAAGAATTACGAAAATGAAATGTCACATTACTGCGAAATTTCTTCGTTTTTCACCGATTATCGAGAAGGCGAGTACGATAACAAGTTTCGCCACACGCATATCGTGGAAGCAATACGATGCAAGAAATCTCGCAGTAAAGTCACATAATGGATTTGTCTCGTTTATTGATCTCTGGTCATATAAAAGTTCAAGCGACGCTCTGCGCGCATTAGAAAACAGGCGCTTTAGGATTTTGAAGCTTTGCGCAAAAGGATAACGAAATATTGACAGGGAACGCGCATTCGAAATCGATCGAATGATTCGGAAATCGAATTCTATCGAACGCAACGGCACATGATTGGATTCGGCAATCGAACAAAATAGAATGCTAAGAAAATTGCGTAATCGAAGTACAATCGAAAGTAGTCGAATTTTAGATTGGTTCCAATTTTCGCGTTTATTCGATTTCATTAGATGGAATCGAACGTTTGATTTAGTTCCATTGATTGCGCCAGGTTAGAAAGTATAGGGATTCGTGGCGTCTCCACTTCAGTGTCGATTGTGTAAATTAAGGGTTTAGTGTTGTTTCTGCCAATTATTTGAAGTCGTGAATTTCACCCACGTAAAGCTATCAACGTTTATCACGAAACGCTTACTCCCCTACTCAAGGCAGTGAGCGTCGTGGCTATGTATACGTAAGTGACAACCGTGTACATTATATAACACTTTCGTACCCGTGTGAATTGCATGACGCTTTAAAATATAATTCAGATATCTATTGTGTATCAAAAATATTCAAGCTAGACTAATCATGAAAATAAGTAATAAAAGAGTTTTTCATATACATTGTCTTATGCTTCTCTTTCCTATGGTATCCGGTACGGGGAGGGCCTGCACTGGGAAGAATTTTGAGTTTTACCAGCGAGGGTAGCACTTGCGCGGTATGACCTTTATTCAGTAACCCAAGGGACAGACTAGAAAAATAACTAACAAACTTGAATGCGGCTTTCTAATAATGTCCACAGGAAGGGATGAAAACCGGAGAAAACCCTCCGAAGCACAGGAGAGAATCATCAAGCAACTGTTTTCACTTACGGACCTGCGCTGTGGCTTCGTTTAGGGTCCGTGAGATGCGCATGTTATTGAGTGATTATAACAAGAGTATATAACTGGAAACATGACGTCATGCCATTCAGTACATATACCTTTGTCATAAACAGACCCGAGGCAGAGGCTCAAGTATAGTCGCTTTGTATAACGTATGGGACACGAAAAGATGTCGAACCAAATAGAAGCTGCCGAGAACTCACAAGGTAATAACCTTAAAGTTAAAGTAAATCATCGAACGTATTCTTATCGCCATGTTTTCATCGATGAATTTGCGAAAGGTCCGGTAGCTTGGGCTTCGCATATTCTGCATCGGGCATCGACTTCGCTCGCAGCCATTTTGATATCTTTAATCCGTATTTAACTCTCAAATGGTGTTTACTTGGAAGTAATAGCGACTGTATGGTTTAGTTCGTGTTGTAGGGAGTTGTGTTGCGAGTGTACGTTGTTTGTTAGATATCTAAGATTAAGGCAGCTGTTAGTATAATCTAGCTACACACCAACACCTGTCAACTCCTTCGCCAACGAAAACTCATCCATGTATGGTGGTTGACAATGTTGGCGGGTGAAAACCTCTCGTAACAAATACTTTAACTTCTATTTACTGCAAAAAAACGAACTCAAAGCTTAGGTTTATATTCTTCTTATTCAGCATAACGACTAGAACCACTCAAATGGTCGAAAAAATTGGGTTTACCGACGACCTAACGACTCCAATGCGGGTCCTTCCTTCGTTCCCTCCCTCCATCTCCTTACGTTAGCTTACTTCAAGCTTAATAAAAACTTGTAGTTCTGCTTTAAAACCTCAAATTAATAACTCTTTCAACCTTTTTAAAGGAGCAGACAAGGTTTTAGTCGTTGTTTAATTAAATGTATGGTGCATAGATCTAGTAACAAAACAGTATTTTTTATTTGAGTATTTTGGTCAACTGTTTTTTTTCGTTTTAAAATTGCGAAATTTAAATTTTCATGAAGTTAATCTTAATAATATTTGGTGGAACTTTTGGGTTTGTATTTTCTTTTATCTATAAGAACCGGTGAAATAAGAATTTTCAAGTGTTTCTTTAAATATTCCGCGCCTGTTTACTCGGAATTTAACCGTATAAGTGCGAATAAAATAAATGTAAAATTTGAAGCATTAAATCTTAATTTTATTTTCAAAGCTTATCTAAATATTATAAGACTGACCTAGAAATCCAACAATCTTCATATCATATTTAAAACATTTATTTATCTCAAAAGATTTTTATATTATTCAAAAAGATGTTCAATTAAATTTGAACGTTTTGTAATTTTAAAATATTTAAATTTTACGCTTACATAAATTTGTTTTTATAAAATTCGTACCGAAAGTTTTTTTTCAGAATATCGTGGTTACTGACTTTAAAATGAAATATTAAAAAAATCACTGTAAAAATTATCATGTTATTTTGAATTTCAACTTAAAATAAAATATTACCTGCAAATTGACTTATCTTAGCTATGACCACATCCTATTCATTCTTTATTCTTTTCACATTTTTCATCAAAATAAGAAAAAATTTGATCAAAGGATCTCTATGATTTTCTACTGCAATACTCCAGTTTCAAGTTCTTGTTTCTCAGCCTTAATGTTATTATATTCCACTATTCAACCAAGACTCGTGGCATTTTAATCAACTTCTATTCTTCCATAGCACGTACGCTCATTACAATACAATGGACGTTAAGTAAAAAAAAAAAACACATTCGTACTCAATCGAGGCTAAGACTGAGCAAAGACGAACTGGAAATGGTAGTATTCCCAATATTTTGCAAACTCAGACATATTTTATCGGCTTGTTGTAGAAATGATTTTTTTCCTGTCCTCTATCAAATCTAATCAGTCAACACCACCCTTGAAATATTCTTGGCTGGAGGTATTAACAACCCAAATTCAAACAAGCGACTTGCAGCTACCGAGTGTGCAAAATATCGAGACTTGTAGTAATGTCAAGGCATAGAAACTAAAAGCTAAATTTTTAAGTAATTTTTTTATGGTCATAATCTGACTATAAAATATTGATACATGAATAAAGGATAAGATTGGTACATGGATTTAATTCCACTTCAATTCTACTTCAGTTGTCTGACCACATTCATTAGCTTAAAACTCTGCCTTGACTAGGATTTAGTTGCATGGTACTTTTGTATAGCACAAAAATATGTTCACTTAACATGATTAAACTAATATATGACAGAGCTAATCCAGTGAAAGAAAAGCCACTCTGTGGAATCCACTGTTAATCCCATTACTACTACTATTATTATTATTATTATTATTATTATTATTATTATTATTATTATTATTATTATGAATCTTGCCATTAGAGCCACATATTATATATTTTGTTGTAAAAATAAGATTTGGGAAAGCCCAGACTTAATGAAATTTTAATTTCCTTTTTATATAAATATCTATATCATTTATATATCAATCAATTTCAAGTAGCCAGTTGTCAATTGCCTATATGTAGAGAGATTTACAACTGTATTCAAGAAAAAGAATAATGTTTCCATTATCATTATTATTGTTATTATTATCATTATTATTACTTTAATTTATATTACACATTATCAAACTTGACATTTCTACCCATTTGAAATAATTAAAAATTTTGGTAGAGGGCTTCTTATTTAGGCTTATTTAGTTTATTCCTCCAAGTATGTTTTTGCCTCAACTTCAATAGTCAAAATTACCAGCAAAGCAAAGATTTCACCAGACAAGTTCCAATTTTGGTTTTTTGCAATGAAAGGCCATTATTTTAAGCCCTGGCTTGCTTCCTTATTAAAAATGGTTTTTCTAATTTTCATTTTGTTCTTTAGATGATACAGAGAGAGGTATATGCTATTATGTCCTGTCTGGATTATCATTGATTGTGTTTATCTGTACATTGCCACTGTCGCTTTTCTTCTGCTTGAAGGTAAATAGCATTGATATGAACAGTATTATTTTTTGTCTTTTCTTTTATATTTCCGCACACACTTAATATGCCTCTTTTCCTATTTCAGACCATTTGTTATAACCCTAGAGTATAATTCTTTGTTTAAAAGGTGCACACAAGAATACTAGTATAGGCCTCGCTGAAAATAAAAGCTGATTAATATGTTATTATGTTATTAAATATTGGCCTTGCCAGTCATTTTGATGTGTAACCTTGTGCCGGCAACAATATATGACAGGGCTAAAACTAATTTGGCTTGTCGTAATGATCTGTAACTGACCGGAAATTATTTTTAGCTCTCTTATCTTATATGAATACAAATGTTATTCTCAAGAGAATGACAGGTGGTTTGAAATAGAAAAACATTACAATCAAGAAAAAAAAGTTTGTCGGATCCTAGCTCTGTTGACACCTACCATCTATCATTGAAATATTATATCTTTTAATAGATTGTTCAAGAGTATGAAAGAGCTGTCATCTTCAGACTTGGTCGGCTGCTTCCTGGTGGTGCCAAGGGACCAGGTAATTTGTTTAAATTTTTCTTATTCTGACTTAAAATTATAAGGGACTGTTTACTTATAAGGGGCTTTCTCTTATCAAATTCTTGGATCTTAAACTTATTAATTTATTTTCAAGGAATCTTTTTCATTCTTCCCTGCATCGACACCTACAGAAAGGTAGACCTCAGGGTCGTGTCATTTGACGTCCCTCCACAAGAGGTAAATTTAAACTATAAAATCTTTTTTTTAAATTCTTTCTATTTCAAAATTACAACAAAAAATTTGCTTTTTGCAGATTCTGACCAGAGACAGTGTAACGGTAGCCGTGGATGCCGTTGTGTACTTCCGAATTTACAATGCAACGATATCGATCACTCAAGTTGAAGACGCCAACCGCTCCACCCGTCTGCTGGCCCAAACAACCCTCAGAAATGTGCTGGGAACAAAAAATCTCAGTGAAATTCTGTCTGAGAGAGACAATATTAGCCATGTTATGCAGGTAAATTTTATAGTTAATTTTATATATTTTTTATGAGTATGTTTTAGCTTATCTTATATTAGTGTTTTTTTTAATTTAATCCATCAGATTTTTAGAGTTAGTCTACCTTTTGTATTTGCTAATTGGCAGTAGACTACTGTCCATCGGCAGGAAACTACTGTCAATCAAATAAATTGTTAGAATATGGTTCTGATTTACATTCTCTCCCTCATAATGGTTTTTTTGGAGGCTCACACTTTTTTTTCTTTGTAGTCTTCCCTTGATGAGGCAACTGATCCATGGGGAGTCAAAGTTGAGAGAGTTGAAGTGTAAGTAACACAAAACATCATGTCATGTTATGTACAAGTATATATGTATAAAAACAAAAATGTATTGATCAATGGAATAGTAATTTCCTAAATTTTAATTTTTAATTCTATTATTGAGAATTTTTATGGGAAATGCAAAGCATTGTTGAACAACTGGATATTGACCCTATATAAAATACCATATACTAATGATAATAATAATAATTATTATTATATTAATTATATCTAGTGATTGTGCAACATTTATTGAAATGTTAGAAAATTTAGATTTTGAAAAAAACAAGCGTAAATATGTAATAAGGAAAATCATGAACATTGCTATTCAAACAATCTATTATATATATGTTAAGTGTATGCTACATCAAGTGTATAAGCAGATTAAAAAATCTGCCTCAGTTGATAAAAATTCCGTTGATTAACAGATATTCCGAGCGGGTTCCAAACTGTCTTCATCCCGTCTTGTGTTGGGTAAAAGATCACGCGCGGATTTGATTAAAATATAGATCTTACACGACTTTCTCCTGTAAAGCCTCAGTGGCAGAGCGGTTGAGATGTTGTCTAGCAAACGAGAGGTCAGTGGTTCGAGTCCCGCGAGAACCAAACTGAGGCAGATCTTTTAATCTGCTTATACACTTGATGCAGCATACACTTAGCATATAGATCTTTACCAAGTGACAAAAACACATTTCATAAATCTATTATATATTTTATTGTAGAAACAGTCTGGGATGGCCCTGACTTGATATTAAGTCTTAACTTTTCGTTACAACTAAATGTGAAAAAAAAATTGTAATGTAATGTTTTAAGTATTTTTCATCATGTACTTATGTGTAAAAGATTCAAGTAGCTGATTGTAATTTGGCTATATATAGCAAGATTTACGATTGAATTTGGAAAACATAATGAAGTTTACATTATCATCATTCAAGTAAGGTGAAACTTGAAACGAATGACAACTCCCCTCACTTTTAGATCAACTTTTGTACTTTAAGGGTTGCCCATATTTCAAGACTAAAAATAATAAAAAATAATTATTAATAATTATTAAGGAGTGAAAACTCCCCTCCCCTAGTTGTTTGGGTAACACAACTTCTTTTGTTCACTGATCTTTCACTTTTTCCATACAGCAAAGATGTACGCCTGCCACAACAGCTACAGAGAGCCATGGCAGCAGAGGCCGAGGCTACACGTGAAGCCAGAGCAAAGGTTAGATTTTGTTTGTCATAACTCGTGTCATAAGGGAAATGTTTAGAATAGAATAGATTTATTTATCAACCTTCTTAGTACAGATTAAGTCTTTCGGATAATGGTACATACAATGCTACATACAAATATAACATATATATACATGATATACAAGAAAAGTGACGTATAAAATACATTAGTTAATAAAAAATATGAATCTTTTTTATACTAAAAAGCATACTTTTCCCATTTATTTCAATATTATCAAAATTAATTTTTTTAGGTCATTGCTGCTGATGGTGAAATGAATGCTTCGCGATCCCTCAAAGAAGCTGCAGACATTATTGCAGAAAACCCACAAGCTCTTCAGCTTCGCTATCTTCAGACCTTAACAACTATCTCTGCTGAGAAAAACTCAACCATTATCTTCCCTCTGCCGATTGACTTTATCAGTCGTTTTGTTCCAGACGGCAAGTAAGATTGTTTGTTGAGCCAGCAAGGAGTGGTTTCATATAGCACTGGAGTAAGACTATACATGCACAAAGACACAGCTTTTATCTTATTAAAGGATATATTTCAGGGCTTAAAATAACAGCTGGTCATGATGACCAACCAAATTGGTTTTGGCTCAATTATACCTCTTATCGGCTCAACTTAACGAGTCATAATGAGCAGCAAGACATTAAAGAATTGACTGGAAAAGTTCCATATTCTGACTGGATATTGTTCAATGGCTGGCTGTTATTTTAAGCCTGATATTTAGTATTAAAGCAGTAAAAAGGACCTTTCTGAAATTCATTTCAAGGACCATTAACAATGGCTTCTAGCTAAAATTGGACTTGATAAAAATAGTTAATGTATAAGACCAATCTTTGTTAATTTTGAATCGTAGACCTTTATCATCATGAAGTCATCACAAAGTGCTTGAATACAAGGATAGCCAGACAAAAATAATACATATCTTTACAGCCAATATCGCTGCCGCTTGAGATATCAGTCCTATTGTTTAGTGGTCGTTCAAGTGAATTTGACAAAGGCCTATACCTTAAAGCTAGTTTGTCTAGGAATCTGATTTGCCCTGCTAAGGATTTCCACAATCTAACCCTCATAGAAATTGGCCAGTTTTGGAGTGTGTTCAAGTACCACTTAGACATTTCCTCATAGCTCCTCCCTCTACAACTACCCCATCGCCAAAAAAATCTCTTAGCATTTCTCAATCAAAACTTGAACTGAATTTTCTCTATTCACTTTGTTACCCTACGCCCTTGGCTCTTTTTATCCTTTTCCTGGTTTTATCAATGGCATGGTTTATCTAGGTTTCTTATCGGCAAATGTATTAGAATGAGTATATTATAATTATTCAGTATGCTATCTTTTAAATCACTATGTATAATAAGTGGTTTAAAGTGAGTAGTTGCGCCTCTCAACCTCATCTACCTGTCAAGTTCTTGTTGACAACTAGAATGTTATTCCTTGGACAAGAGATCTCTGGTGCCATCTAATACCTGACAGTTATTTTTAGTTAGCAAAGAATGACCAAACAGCATCATGTATTAGAATAATGACCCATTAGTAAAAATACACAGGTGATTATTGAAAATCTCACGAGCTGATTGGTCGACAAACTCACACTATCACACGATAATCACCCCCAGCGATAATCCAAAATGGCGGCCAGCCGCTTTGTTGCTGTTACTAGGAAAAAATGTCTTTTATCTTCTTTTTTTCTTTCTTTTTTCTTTTTCTTTTTTTTTTTGAAAGAGTCACCTGTGTATTTATACTAAAACAATTATTTGCCTCAGCCTCAGTGAATATCGAAGAATATTTACCTCGCAGCTTGAAGACTCGCGTCTTGGTAAATATTTCCCGATATTCACTTCGCCTTCGGCGAATAGTTGTTAAATAAAGGTCAGCAAATTGTCAGCAGTTAGATGAGGGTGCTGAGATACTTAACAGATGTTGTTTCTATTCTTGAGCCCTTCGTAGCCCTCCAACAGAGTGCTCAAGATCCCAGACACCATTAAAGCTAAGTATCTCTTCCCTTATGCTGTTTTACATTCATTTATCTTTAAAGGAACACTTGGATGAAAACGCCCCATATTTTGAAAGTCTGAATAATTTAAGTATCCAAGGATTATATGACTCAACTATGATTATGAAAATCAGATAAGTGAAAATTTTAGCCTGGGAGCCACTCGCAATTGAGATATTTTGGGTTAAAAGTGAAAAGAGCAATAGGGTTAAGTAGATGGCGTCATTTACTCACAATTTAGATGCTAAATAAAATTGATAATTTTTTTCTGCCACTTTTGATTGTGAAGGAAACATGTTGCTTGGCTACTATCTGGGCCATATAGATAAGTTTAAACAAGTTTCAAGTCATTTCCAATTTTCATCCAAGTGCCCCTTTAATTTTTATAATTTTATATGTTCTAATGTAGTTCATACTGACTTGATGCTCATATTGAGGGTGCTTTGGTTCATGGTTACCTTATATTAAGTAAATTTTGATTATTCAATAAGTGAGTGCACAATTATGATATATTGATATTGATAAATATTTATTATCCATAACAGTTGTCTGGCTGGGTACCCAAATGAGTGGCAAACATCTTTTTTGATGATGTGATTATATCATGTATAATTAGTGGAATATTGCAAATCCTGTATCCTGATTGGCTAACTTTCTAGTGGTCTATTTTTCATAGTCCATTGTAGAGAAAAACCCCAGTTTTTGAATAAAAAGCATGCATTGAATCTCTCTTTTTCCCTCCTCTATCATGTTTTAATACTGTCCAACTAATTTTTTATGTAAAGCAGTTAGACTTGATTGGCTAAGATTACCCTGTAGTTCATAATCCAGGTTAGAGATCTAGAAATGAGAGTAATTTTCATAGACCCGTGAAGTACACACCACCCTAATACAAGTTGGTAGACCCTAATTCCATTGTGTTCTTTTATTGTTATTTCACTATTACACACTAACTACGTAGTGGTATTTGTTTCACGGGTTTAAGAAAATCACTCTATCGTTATAGACAATGCTTTGATTGAAGCCAGGTTAGCTTCTGTTTATTGTGTTCAGATTCTGATTGATTGAATGGTTTGCCTCTGAGTTAATTTAATAAAGAGGAAAATTATCAAACAATATGTATTTAGGTTGTTTGTGTTTTGCAATTTTGGTCTTCCGCTTCACCCTGCCCCATAATTGCCCGTTAGCAGGACATAATCACATGACTGTTTCTGGACGGCAAAATGAGCTTTCTTTATTCAAATAACTTGCTGGATTACTTATGTCATACCCAAAAGCATTTTCAAAAATAATGCAATTTTCTTCCTTAACGATACTTTCAGTTTCAAGATACAAAGCATTTTAAAGTTTGTTTGCCAAAGTTTGTTTTTTTTGAATTTATTAGTATAGGTACAAGTGATGCTTCGAAAGTTTTCAAAATTGGAGGAGCCTTTTAGGTGTCCAATTTGAGAACTTTCAAAACATCATGAATATCTATGAATTTCTAATTGTACAAGAACATTGTGTGATTTTTTGTTTATAATACACTCAACAAAATTAAGGAATTTAATTGGGACTCTACAGAGTACAATTTGGGATTTAATTGTACTCCAATCAGAATCAAGTAATTTTGTTGAGTGTATTATAAGCTATCAAAGTGATATATCTGCACGTGACTGTTTGTTGCAATTGGCCTATTTTCAGGCCTTTTTATTTAATGTGTATGACTATTTGTAATTTGTGTGTTCAACAGCCCAAACAATGCTCTTGTAACAAATTTCTGTACAATTCAAAGAATGGGGTTGAATATTGTAAAAATTAAAATATAAAAAGAGGTCCAATGTTGTTTTTGGTGTTTTGGGACTGCATAAGACTATATTTTAGCCTTTTAAAATGTAATTTTCATTGTTTTCCCAGAATTGTTTTGATCCGAGGTTTCATTTGTTTATTTGAAACAATCATATTTTTAATATTATTTCCTATCAAGTCTTGTTCCTGCTTCCAGGAGTTGTCACCATAGTCATCGTCATCATGTCATCTTACGAGTAAGTTATTGGTTTACAAATTTATTTTATGCAGGCTTTTTCAGATAAATTATTAAAGTCATTTATATTGCTATCCAACTGGTTTGGATAGGGATGTGCTGCTGGAATCTTCAAACCGTGACCTTATCTAAAACAAGAGAATCGTTAAGGAAAAATATACCCTATTCAAGCCATTAGTGAAAAAGACAATCATTCTAATTTGGTTGAAAATGATATCTTGTATTAGATCAATGACCATTCCTGGGTGGACGGCCTAACAGGTTTTGCAACCTAGGCAGCTGATAGGTCGAATTACAATTTAGAAGTCGATTTTTTGCAAAGGAAGGAAAAAATGAATAAACTGGAGAAAAAAAACTTGAATCACAGGAGAGAAAGACTACTAACATATGGCCACAACAAGCCTGGCAGGGCCCAAACTTGAGTCACATTCGGTTGATTTTTTGCAAAGGGAGGAAAAAGTAAATAAACTGGAGAAAAAAACTTGAATCACAGGAGAGAAAGACTACTCACATACGGCAACAAGCCTGGCAGGGCTCAAACTTCAGTCACATTTGGTGAGAGGCAGCATATTATAGCAGAACATGCCGCATTTGCTTCATGGAAATGTGTTTGTATGTAGGAGAAACCTGTTTAAAACAAGTTTGACCACATTAAATTCTAACATTTAAAATTTTTGCTGAATTTTCAGACATATTTTCTGTCGTCAGGGCAATGATAGAATAATCTCCTGCTAGTCATTCAAATCTGCTTTTAATTTGAATTAATGAATTATCAGTCACCACCATTTATTTTTTGATCTTTTCTCTGATTTAAATACAAATTGAATACACATCTTTTACCTATTTTCTAATTTAATGTGCCTAGAGCATTTTTTTGGGATAGGTGCACTATAAAGTTATTATTAGTATCATTATTATTATTATTTAATGTATATTAATATGATTAGTTTTTACTAAATAGATTTTATGGTACATTAGTAGTATATTTTTATTATTAATAGTATATTTTATTATAATAGTTTTTCTTTTTCTCTTTTTTTAATATTTTATTTATTAATTTGTTGCAGATATATATAGATATTATATATATAGATTTTGATCGCATTCTTTGGCTAGGATCCTACGATAATGCACTATTAAAGTTACTGATTATTATAAATTAATTTATTATTATTGTTATTATTGTTATTATTATTATTAGCTTTGTTGTTGTGTTTTTAGACTGATTCATGTACAAGTAGTTCAAAGAAGAGATAATTAACTAAAGAATTAGTGTGAGCTGCGTCAGTGTTTCTAATGAAACAGTAATGATAAAAGGGTAAATTATACACTGTGAAAAGATGAAAAAACTGACGCTTCGGGCGCTAGTCCTTCGTCGGAGTAAAAGAGCACAAGTAGTTCAGGAAAGTTAATTTGTTCTTATTCCCACCCACGTAGCAAGTATAACTTTATGAAAGTTTAAAACTAGAACAACTGATTTCAAAAATCTTTTATTAAATAATTGCAAGCTGTTACATTTCGAGCTTTGTGCAAATTGATCCAAACTCAAGCAATAATTACTGAGAATTTTAAAAAAATTGTAGAAAAAAATCTTACTTTATTACAAAGCACAATTTAGCAAAAGAAAAGTTACACAAATGAAACCTTTTCTACCTGGATTGACAAAATCTGGAGGACATACCTGAGCCCCAAATGGGACAATTATAAACTAGTTGTGTCCAAAACTTTAGCTCAAAGTATCATTTTACAATAATTATCCTACAAATAAATCTAGAGTGATTAAATAGTTACACATGGATACTAATGCATAATGCAATATTAGCTGCAAATTGGTTTTACCCTGATGCACAAATTTACTCATTTGCTGTCAGGAACAAAACGACTGATAAAGTCAATTGGGAGAGGGAAGATAATGGTTGAGTTTTTCTCAGCAGAGATGGTTGTTAAGGTCTGAAGGTAGCGAAGCTGAAGAGCTTGTGAGTTTTCTGCAATAATGTCAGCAGCTTCTTTGAGGGATCGCGAAGCATTCATTTCACCATCAGCAGCAATGACCTAAAAAAATTAATTTTGAAAATATTGAAATAAATGGGAAAAGTATGCTTTTCAGAAGCAATCACCTAAAATTCAAAACCAGAAATGTTGAGAAAAGGCAATGGAAGATTTTTAAAGAACTGTGTTATTTGAATTCAGCAAATGTCTGTACTGTAAGTTGAGAGTATGCTTGACGTCACTAACCTTTGCTCTGGCTTCGCGTGTTGCCTCGGCTTCTGCTGCCATGGCTCTCTGCAGCTGTTGTGGCAGACGTACATCTTTGCTGTATGGAGAAGAACGAATAAAATAAATGTGAGACAAAGTTAAAGATGGGATAATTTCTATTCACTCTTTCATCCATCTATTCACCCCATCCTACCACCTTTCTTTCTCCATCTCTACAGCATATTATTCATTAACCAACTTAATTATTTTGGAGCAGGTGTAGCTCAGTTGGTTCGGCCTTTGGAGCTAGAGGTCCACAGTTTGATCCTCAGTTTCGACTTCTCTCTAATCCATGTAGCTTCAGCTTTGAATACTCTTAAAACAGAGCATTGATGGAGAGAGGGGGTAAAGTGCACACTTTCCCTGGAAGACCAGCTACTGGCTGAAGGAGTGCTGACATTAAATGAGGCCTTTTATTCTTTTTTTTCTTCCATCCATTCATTTTTGCATTATACCAATGATATTATTTATATTTCCCAAGCATGAGTACAAAAATATATACTTACACTTCAACTCTCTCGACCTTAACACCCCATGGATCAGTTGCCTCATCCAAAGTGGACTGTCAATAGAAACACAAAGAAAGACTTCAAAATGGGAAATGCATGACTTACATAACATATGTTCTGAAAATCAAAATTTAAAGAGAAAAGGAAAACTTCTTTATTTTTTCATGAGGAGTGCGGACATTTTTTTGTAACTTTTTGAAAGCCTTATCTTAAGAAAGCTGAAGATATACTTTTCAAGAATATTTCTTTCATTTCTTTTATATTTCCCTGCCTACCTATACATCCACAAGTCTCACCTGCATAGTGTGGCTGATGTTATCCCGTTCAGTGAGAATTTCACTGAGATTTTTTGTTCCCAGCACGTTCCTGAGGGTTGTCTGGGCCAGCAGACGGGTGGAGCGGTTGGCGTCTTCAACTTGAGTGATTGAAGTTGTAGCATTGTTAATTCTGAAGTAGACGACGGCATCCACGGCTACTGTTACACTGTCTTTTGTGAGAATCTAAAAAAAATTTTAAAAATAGAATCATCTTTCAGCATCTTACCAATGAGAAACATGATCAATTCTCCTGCCAATGTCATGCCAATGGATTTTCATAGATGCAAGGACTGCAGAACACCCTAAAATTTATGTGTTCGTATGTGTGGTCGTGGGGGGGGGGGGGGGGGGGGGGGGGGGGGAGGGGGAGGGGAGTGAGATTGGAAACTATAAGAGACTAGTATCCTAAAACCAGGGAAAAAGTGGGAGAGGAAAGTGGACAGTGCACTGAGGTGGTGTAATAATAATAATAACCAACTATATTTTATGATGGTAAAACATGTAACAGTGTAAACTGATGAACTTGTGGCCCTCTTACAAATTTATAAAATCTAAATAGATAAATAACAATATTATATAACATATATTATATTAATTCAATTCCAGTAGTGTAGTTTAGTATACCATAAATGCAAAAATTATTCCTACAAATACACGTAACAAAAGTCAGTTACCTCTTGTGGAGGGACATCAAAGGATACAACCCTGAGGTCCACCTTTTTATAGCTGTCCATGCATGGAAGAATGAAAAATAATCCTGAAAAATGAAGACAAAATACATTTAATATTTGAAAAAATTGATAAAGAAATCCCCAATGTGTTCATTTTCTTATTTGAAGTCTGAATTGGATAATTTTTTGAAAAACTTTTTTTTACCTGGTCCTTTAGCTCCACCAGGAAGCAGCCGACCAAGTCTGAAGATGACAGCTCTTTCATACTCTTGAACAATCTAAATACCAACAACAATTGATTTATATTCATGCATGGCCATATAAATTATTTTGCCTTAACAATGCCTCAAAAATAATTTATAAGAGCAGTAAAATATGTAATTTAATTAATTATCATTTAGATATATTTTTCAAATATATGTAGGCAATAGTAAAAGTTTTTTTAAAAAAGTTTTGAAGGTTTTGGACAAGTATCATCTTCAGAAATGCCAAGTTCGAGTATTGTCAACTTGAACTTGGCATTTCTGAAGATGATACTTGTCGAAAACGTTCAAAACTTTAAACAAACTTTTACTTTTGCCTACATATATTTGGAAAAATTGCTATGACATTTAGATATATGAAAATAAGGTCACTAGATCTAGGACTTTCCCAAATTTACTTTAATGACTTCTTTAGGGCATAATTGGTTATGCAGTCACTAAAGCGAATTCAGGCAAGGTCTACTGTATTTCCGTCAAGCAAAAAGCCTAGCCAAAAATGGTAGAGCAAAGATCAAAATGATTGAGAATAAATTGCACACAAAAAAGAGTTCTGGGGTGCTTACCATTTACCGGGAAAAACCGGAAATTCTGGTTGGAAAATAAATGGTATGCGTCATTCTGAGCGGAAAGTTCTGGAAAACTCGGTCTTCCGATTGAAGTCATCCACTTTCGCCGCTCTTTTTGGTTCTTCCTGTAGACGCGTGTACCAGTTTTCGAAAGTCAAAGTTCCTCGCTCTTTTTTTACTATTGGCAAATGAATTTCCAACCGGATGGATTGGTTTAAATAGTAAGTACCCCTGGTTTTAATTGTATATTTTAAGTGACAGACCTTTTTACCTTGGAGTTGTGTGTTTTCCCATTTCAGACCATGTGTCATTCTCTTGAGAATAAGATTATTTCTTCAAGTTCTCATGTACAACCATTAAACAAAGAAATGATACTCTAGGGAATGACACAAACTGAATTGGGAAAACATTACTCTCAAGGTAAAAATGTATTTGTAAAAATCAGGTTACCTTCAAGCAAAAGCATAGTGAAAATGGTAGAGTACAGATAAAAACCAGGATTGATAATGCAGTCAGGACGTAGTAGCAAACCCCTCTTCCGTCATCCTCACCATTACTTTCACCTACAGAAACAGGAAAGGATGTGACCGTCAGAATGCTCTCAATCTGATACAAGTGTCTCACTGACTTTGTGACAGTAAAGCGAATATATATAGTCAGTCAGTGAGTCAGTCAGTCAGCCAGCCAGCCAGTTTTTTACTTCTGGGAATAGTGTCCATAATAATTATATTATAAATCAAATTAAGAATAAAATTTTATATGGAAATAATTCAAAAGTAAATGCCTCATCTTCACAAAATATTTTTATTGGTACAGCTGAATTTTACATTTTACATTAATAAAATGATATTATGTGATCATGTAATAATATAATATTAAATGCTTTCCATATAAAATGTAAAAAAATTGAAGCATTAATTATTCACACAACTTTGAACATCAATTTTGATGTGTTGGTAAGGTGTTCGATTCTTGTTAAATATGCACATATTTTGTAATGCTTGCATATGTAACTGTTTGATAGTGTGGTTTTAATAAATTTACCTACTCATCTTGAATTCAAACCACACAGAAAACACAAAAACATCTGGGAATCGCATACATAAAACCTTAAAGCAGCCATATAAGGAACTATTTTTTTAAACTAGTGCACAAGCTTTATGTATTGGTGACTTTATGCATATACATACATGTATGTATGTGTGTGAAATATCTTCACAAAAATATTCAAAATATCATGACACGAATGCTAATTGGTTACTATGTTATATTAGAGGACATGCGGAGACATGTTCTTGCATAAAACTGTCAATAAAAAGCATTTCATTAATTAAAACAACCTAAAGTGAACACTTGGAAATAAGTAATACTCTGGAATACAAGGATGTAAGAGCACTTAGTTAGAAATTTAGTCAGAGAATTGGCTAAAAAAACTGATATGTAACATATAAATAATTAAATAAATATTTAGTTTGTAATCATTAAAGAGACAACCATCAGCTATGCTGCAGTATGTATTTAGTACAGGGTGTACAAATAAATCTTACAATTATCATCATCATCATCATTATTATTATTGAAGAAATAAAAAACGTGTGCACGTGCTGTGTGCAGTTATGAAGCATCCGCATGGGAGGGTTGGCAGAACACGAGAGAAGTGGTAGAAGAAGTATGATGTGTTGGAGAGTGCTTCTTGACACTTCTCGAGTGTTCTGTCAATCCCCAAGTGCTTTAAAACTAAACACAGCTCTGTGCTCTCATAAAGCATGCACTCCTAACCAACCAGAACGCAATTTATAACATTTATTTTATAATATCATTTATTATCTATTACACTCGGTATTCCTAAAATATGAGCTAGCTTGCTTTTAATGCTCTATTACATGTAAGGTCTCACTACAATAATTATTGTTTATGTACGAGTAAAGCGAAGTGTATATGAATATGAAATATATACATAAAGCACTATTATATATACATGACTAGCCACTTTTCATAGATGATTTTGATTATGTCTTCACACTTTAAAGGTCCTTAAGTATAGACAACAAGACGTCAAATTGAATTTGAAATCTAGTTTTATTGGTAGACGGTCAGTCAAAAACAGGTGTACATGTTAATGTTTCCAAATTTTTACAAACCTTTTTGATTGGTGAGCCACCAAGAGTAAATTTCACTGTATTTCAGTTCAATGTCAAGTTTGTCACATGTGACTGATAATAGCTATAATGAAAATTTTCTAAAATTAAGTCTATAAGATGAAGAATTTGTATTTAACTACGTTGAATTTTAACATGCACATATCTGAACACATTAATGTAGTCAAGAATACACGCCTATGATAAGTTAAAATATACCTCTCGATGCTCTTATGCTAAAAAAATTCTTTAAATATTTTTTCTTCATAACAAAACAAGCGTAAAACTTTTTGTTTTGAAATATTATAATCATGCAGTGAAGTTGTTTGTTGGAAACGACATTAAACAAACTCTCTTTATGAATACATTTGTCATTAAAACATTGTGCTCAAACCTAGCTATTAAATCATTGAAACCACATTTCTAAACTTATTTTGTGACTCCTTCATTATCCTTTAACCTAAAGAACAAAGTTTATGGTTTGGTATTTAAGGAACCGTCAGAAATAAGAAATATTCAAGCCGATATCATTATTGTCTTCGATGTGAATATAAGTTTATGCATGAATATATCAACGATGGTATAAATTTGAAGAGAGATGCCTCGTAAAGAATCCCAAAAGTCGCGTTATCAATCCTTAAGCCCTCTTAACACGGTTCTTGACAACTTGTCGAAAGAAAAAAGTCTAGAATAGATATATTCCTTCGATCATTTTTTGATTATTTTTCGATGAAGGATTTGATGAAGGCTTGCACGTCGAGTTGTACTGTACAAGCGATTAAAAAAGGGGGTTTAAAAACTCCTTAAAATCAGCACGAAGAGCTATCAATCTAGTTAAATCTCTTAATCTAGGTGTTAGTACATTACCTCGTTCAAAATCTATTTGATCGTTTTTCGCCATAGCAAAATAATCTTCAGTTTAAAACACCAGATGATGTCTTTTTGATCGAGTTCACTTCACGCAAAAGGATCATAAACAATGATCACGTGATGGGGGAGTGTTTCACACAGGAAGCCCAACATTACAGGTACATAATTTGTACATGATTTTTTTTAACGAAATATTTTTCATTGAAACTTGGTAATTTTAAGTCTTAATTTAGTCTTAGTCTTAGGTCTTGCTTTGTTAGGAAAGCATGGAATTATGAGATTTACGCCTAAATTTAAGGAAAAATCCAAAATGGGAAAATCTAGGATTTGAAAAAGAGAGTGGTTTTGCTTCAAATTTCGTAAAAACCGGCGGTTTCGTTTATATGAAAACCTTTTCTATGTTTCAGCTTTTCTTTAATTCCAGTGGTGAGCGCCTTATTAGGTCTTTCATTATTTATTAAAGCCACTCACATTCGGGAATATAATAATTTACCAACAACAATAACAAAACACTACAGGCACTGCAAACTGAACGCCGGAAAATAAAGCCTTTTGATAATACTTTTTTTAATCCAAACTCAAAATTGTGAACATAACGCTTGGACTGCTTGCTGTGTCTTGTTCTGCGGGGTTGGGAGGCTTTTCATAGCAAGAATATTTGTTTTTAATGTGAAGCAGTTCGTCCGTTTCTAATTGAACTTATTAAAGTCCTGAATGAGGCAATCGGTCAGCCGGCTAAGAGCATGATTACTGTAAAACCCGTCGTTCCGTATTTGTGAAAACAGTGGTTAACCATACAGTCAGCAAATCTCAAGGGAGTCTCAGGGAGTCTTTTTACTTCCAACTCGCGGCTTTCTCGGCTACGCCTCGTGGTTTTAAACCTGATAAAACACTCCTGCTCATTTATCGAAACTATACTTTTAATTGTACTCAAAATGTCCATCAGCAGTTGACTCTTTCGAAGTTCCCGCGCGCGAGAACCGCAAATAATTTTTTCCTTCAGGAAATATCGATCGGTTAAAGCTCCAAAATATAACGTTTTTTATTTTAAAAAAATTTTGAAAGGCTAGTCTTTTTGATCGCTATATATGGCGATATGCCGTTTTGAAGTTAAATGGCCACTGAAAAAGGACTAAAAACAGCTGTGCGTACGTACGTTAGTGAGCAGTTTATAGGGAATGCCAGTTATTAGCGTGTTCAATTATCTAAAGTTTGGAAAAAAATTTTTATTACAATTAATGATGCGAGCTGTGAAAATTGGCACATCTTTACATGGTCCGAGTGCATGACTGCAAGTACCTAGCGAAAGGACTACATCGCATGAGTATAAAACCTCTTAACCTTAAATATAGGTAATAAATCTCAAGCGAAGGGATGATGAGTTTTTCTGCGATCTTCTTCTTAATTGCCCAACGTCAGACTGAACTTTTTTATGGAACGAAAATTCATTTTGAGGAGCCGTACGGAACACAAGTTAGCATTGTCACAATGATCAAAAGATGTCCAAAAGATATCCAAATATCAGAATTAGTAGATCATGTTACATGCAAGTATTTTAACAAGTTTTGATTAAATCGATAATATTCTAGCCATATTCCACTCAAATTCCATCTATTTTTGAATCTGTAATATTAGAAGCTTGAAAGTGTCGTTAATCTAAACCGTTCAGCCCGATCAAGTATTATCAAAGCAGGGCTCGCTATGAATACATAAATGTTTATATAAATAGTATAAAGAAATTACAGATAAAGTACCTTGAGGATTACTGTTGGCCATTTCTATATCTGCAGTTTTTGGCATTATATAAAACGAGATCTTTCTTCAGTAGATCAAACTAAATCGATTAGTACTACACGGACCCACCAGCGAATATAAAGCCTTACTTCTTTGACGTCAAAAGAACGCGTTGCAACATACTACTATTACGAGACTATGATGTCATTTATTAAAAATAGTGTCACGTGATCTGTGGGTGTTTAGAAACGTGACGTAAATAAAGTAAGTATACAAAAGCATGCGAGCGTGACAATGACCGAGTTAGGCCAGTCAAAAAAGTGTTGCCCTTAGGAATGACTTAATAAAATCTAGAGGAGAGCTTTAAAAAAGAGAAAGTTTTCAAAATTATTTTGTTTATGATAAAATAGTAAAAATAGCTCAAGAAGTCGAATTTTGTTTCGGTGGGGGAGGGGTGGGAGACTTGGCTTTTGAAAGTAATCAAAAGTGACGTCATGGTAGAGAAATAGTATCCAGACAATCTGCTGACACGGGACCCAAATAATAACTACTTCACCGGATAGGACGCCATTTTCAGTTATCTTAGACGACGCACCGCATGCATTGAATATATGGTGTTTTTTTCATCCTTTGTCCACTGAGTTAATAGTTTCTAATACTGTAATATGGAAATGACCAAGAGCAAGTATTCTCCTTTGGAAGGTAGGTGCATGTTTCGTACCAGATATCATTAGGTTTGAGTGTTGAAGCTGATAGACAAATGATGTTGATATCTGATTCTCTCGTATTGTCACCTTGGAACAGTTTTTATCAAAATTATTCATAGGCTTTTTGGGTTTAAACGATGGTTTTAGCTGGTTTTTCGTCCTGTTTGAGTTGCATAATTCCGGGCCAGAAATTGTACTTTAGTCACGCAATCTACTTTTCATTGATTGAGAACTTTATCTCAATCTGCCACCGACTATAAACGTCGGGGCTTTGGTAGTAAACGCTTACAAAAATCTTGGTATCGGTTCGTTTTATTCAATCTTCCAAGCGCTAGACGATCATAAGGAATTATTTGAGATTTATTTCTGATAATCGGAAAGAGGGCAGGAAGAGGCACGGAGGGTAGAGAGAAGGGGGAGGATTGCATTAATTTACTGTAGGGTAAAGACGGTACCGTAAAGACGGTACCGTGAGACTTGAAGGCTTGGAGGAGGGGGAGAGGTGGTAAAAAGAGAGGTGTTTTGAAAGAGGGAGGGGAAGGTTCTGGAAAAAATTGTAGAGTATGGCTTTTTAATTCAGTCTATGTATGACTCATGCCAGCTCCCCCTCCCCTTCCCCCCACAAAACCATGAATAATGGATGAGTAGTTCTTATGATAGAAAAGGAAAATGTACCTTAATAAACCTTTTAATTTTAAGGCAGATTCAGGATTTTTCTAAAGGGATCCAGATACAGAATAGTCCCTCTCACAGTTCCCTGCGCCATCTTGAAAGGTAGCCGTGCCTTTGCATCAAAGCGAGACGAATGGTGAGATTGCAATGGTAGAGACATGTGAATAGTTGTTCAAGGTGTTAAAAAAGGTCTCTAACATTGCAAGCTCACCGTTCGTCTCGATGTAAAGGCACGACTACCTTTCAAGATGGCGCAGGGAACTGTGAAGGGGACTATTCTGTATCTGGATCCTCCTCTTTTTGGCCCACTAGATTTACACTAGTTTTGTATTCAGTTCTATTTCTTGCTTGTTTGTTAGTTTATCTCAGTCCATAAGAGCATATATATATACTCTCTTGGTCGTCCTCATTTTTTAAAACTTCAATAAAAAAAATCTATGGGTATTTTACTTTTATCTAAAAGTGGGCTACCTGTGCTCCAGCTAGTCTTTGTGCAGTTTTCATGTGTATTTATCCTTATTTTGGCGATAATATAACGCTAAAAACAGTTTAATGTAACTGGCACTTGAACAAAATTCCTTATTTCCAAGAAGTTAAAAAATAAAAAATAAAAAAGAGTCTCTTGGAAAATAAACAAATTAACGGGAAAAATATTCGAATAATTGAGCTCTTGCAAGTCACGTGATTAGCCAGTCCTTCGTGCGAGGTTGTTTTGAAGTTTTACGATTTTTCACATAAAGAAGTCATAAATGAGGAATTCAGGCGAAGAAACATTAGAAATGACCAAAGCAGACCATCTTCAGGTCGAAGAGACTCGAGGTAATGTGCTATTTTTGCCTCAGAATTAAAAAAAATATTTATTTGTTCGCAACATTCGGAGAAGTGTCGCTTTGAAGCGTCAAAGATTCACACGTTAGGCCTGTTTTTCTTGTTATTTAATGCGTTCTGACGCTTTTATTCTCCTTTGAAATGCTCTAAAATGCTTCGTTTCTTCTAAAGTGTTAAGGATAGTGCTAAAGGAATATCCTAAGCGCTCGTTTAAGTTAAATTTGTTGTGCTTTGAGCGTTTTTTCTGCTATAAACGAAGTGGAAAATTCGTTAAATCGCATGCAACTCGACATTTTTTCTATCGAAATCTTTCGACCTTCGCACAAGATGCTTCAAATTTTTGATTCCTCTCTTTTCTCTCTCACCTTTAAGGTTTTTAGAATTTGATATCTTTATGTCCAGACTTATATGTGACTGGGCTCTTTTGCGCTCATAAACAATATTGAGCATACTTGTAAGCCAGGTGACCGCTTTTTAATAATTTAAAAATCAATTCGAAAAAAAAAGAATTTTTCGCTTTATTTAAGGCACGGAACTTGCTATTTAATTTTGAATCATTTTTTCTACATGATCTATACATTTTCTAGTGGTTTACAAAAGTAAACCTTGTATTGTTTAAATTATTATGATTGTTTTTTTAGATCTCAATTTGTAAGGTCAAATAAGCTTAATTATTTTTCTATTGCATTGAGAATTCTAATGAGCAGTTTTCGTGTGAGTCGAGGTACATTGTATGGCATACCCTAACGTTTGATATGGCATTCTTATAATGATGGTTATCATAATTATAATTAGGACAAATGATATTGACATATTGCACTTACAATACACTGTGATTACCACTTGCTAAACACTTATAGATGGCTTCTCATATGAATGACCATCACTAGGAGGGTGGAAAACATATTAGTACTGACTTAGAGCATGTATATGGTACGACATGCCATATAATGATGTGATGTGGCTTAACACTAAGATGATGATGTGTGAAAAAAATGGTTTTGTTTTACTGTATGCAAACAGTACTGTCATAACATTAAAATAGCTTGCCATTGTCTTCGGGGGGATTTTGCCATTCAAAACACGCAGCTATAATAGTTACAATATAACACACCATGACTACAGTATAGTATATCTAGCTATGAACTTACATTAGAGCATACATCCAGTATTACACTTGATATTTTTGAAGCACCATCCGCTCATCAATTTTTGAAGACCAAAAGTTATTAGTCGTCTGTCAATTTCTTAGCTCTTTTTTTTTTTTTTTTTTTTTTTTTTTTTGTTTAGCTCTTAGGAGTGGTTGAATTCTCCCTATAAATTCATTTTGATTTTCATATTTGCTTTGTTTTTCCAGAAAAATTCGGTTATTCTCATTTTAAATCATTTTTTGAATTTTTACCAGCCTTCTGACAATAGCTCTATATCTTCATATGGTAATAAACTAGCAAAAGATGTTGAAATTAAATGACACAATTTGACTCCTAGGTAGTATTTTAGAGCTTCTCTAAGATAAACAGTTGTAGATAATAGATTGTGTTTACCTGAAATATTTGAATAATGAGAAAACAGCTATTAGAATATTGGTTTGGTATATAATAATATGAGCCACAAAATTTCTTGCTTTTAAAATTGAAATTTTAGTGGGTTTATAAAAATAAATTAATTTTTCCAAATTCAAATTAAGACTTAGGCCTAGGGCAAACGTCGAACTTTCCATGCACCAAACTTAATTACATCAAAGAATGCTGCCTCATTATCACCTAATATTCATTGTTTTTAATAAGTTCAGTGCATGGAAAGTTTGACGTTTGCCCTAGGCCTTAATAATTAAAATTTTCATCCCATTTTTCTATTTGGCTGTAGTTTATTTAATTGTAAATAATATCCACAGGCAGGGGATTATAGCTGCCAAGGTCTTGGAAAAACTTGCATTCTGATTGGCTACATATATTCGCTTGGCACGCAATATATACCAAGACTTCAGTGAGGTTTACAGTGAGCAGCACTAAAACAATGAATACCTTTAGTCTCTTTTTAAAAATGCATAAATTACGTAAATCATCCCATAAGCCAAGCAATATTGGGAATAAGATTTATTCTCTCTAGCAAGCATATTTCTTTCATCTGGCCGCCACTAAGTGCTCATGCTTGAAAATTGCAATTGGTGCTGTTTGAAAGACATTTTGATAAATAAATTTATAAATTTATTTGAGCACTAAAATGGTTGATTCTCTCTAGAGAAGCATTTATTCTTTCTTCTGTTTGTGCTGATTAGATATATCCTTTTCCCTTGCTAGCAGGGCCTATTTTCCTTTTGTTTTGGAGGGAAATAAGCTCTGTTAGCAGGGAAATATCCTTCATAATTGTGACTTATAAACTAGGTTAAAACTCTCTGTAACTGAAGAATACACCTGCTCTTTAATCAAGCCTTCGACGTATTTCATTGGTTGTTTGATGATACATGTAAAATGATAGCCAGTTGACACCAATCACAAATGTTTTTGGTTGGCAAACTGAATACATTACTGAAACAAAAATTACTTTTAACATTTCAATTTTCTGATCATGATTTTGCTCTTACATTCTACAGATAACACAGGCACAAGCAAAGGAGTCTGCCATTATATCGTCACTGTTCTTTCATTAATATTAGTTTTAATTACTTTTCCAATTTCAATATTCTTCTGCTTGAAGGTAAATTTTTTACTTTTTTTCGAATTTATTTATTTAACCATATTTTTTCTCATTGTTCACTCCAAGAACTAACAATAGCTCATTGAGGGAGATCACACATTTAGTTTATCTTGCTTGGTGTTAGGTTGTTCAAGAGTATGAAAGAGCTGTCATCTTCAGGCTTGGTCGGCTGCTTCCTGGAGGAGCTAAAGGACCAGGTAAAAAAAAGTTTTTCAAAAAATTATCCAATTCAGACTTCAAATAAGAGAATGAACACATTGGAGATTTCTTTATCAATTTTTTCAAACCAGGGACCAGGTAATGATGCACCTATAATGCACCTATAATGCACCTATCGATGTTAAGCCCCGCTAAACAGCTACCCCAGAAAATTTACATTATTCAACACTCCAACTCCCCCCTCCCCCCACCCCCACTCCCCGGTTCCCCGCAAAAGGCAATAGGGAATTTAACCTGGCCGCCATCTTGAAAGTTGACTTCTTTAGTTTTCAGGGGTGGGGTAACCCCAACCCCCCTGGACTTATCAAAACACTGACTGCATTTTTTGGATCTTTTTAATTAGATATATTTTATTTAAAAAATTTTTAGGACTATTTTTCATCCTTCCCTGCATTGACACCTACAGAAAGGTTGACCTCAGGGTCGTGTCATTTGACGTCCCTCCACAAGAGGTAAATAATTTTTTTCACACGCTGTTAAAAGTACCTAACTTTGGAATATATAAAATAACTGCTATAAATAATTTCTAATTGGCTGGAGGGCAATAATGGCTATTCTAATTAATTGTATCAATTGTATTGGTAGCTCAGTTGGTAAGAGCGTCGGTCTGTTGTGCGGGAGGTTGTGGTTCAAGCCTCGGCCGGACCAACACTCAGGGTCTTAAAATAACTGAGGAGAAGGTGCTGCAAATGGTTAGACCTTCAAGTCTTCTCGGATAAGGACTTAAAACCCAAGGCCCTTTCTCCCAACCCTTCCTAACCTGCAGTAAAATGGAGGACATAAAAGAACCTGTTGAATTATTTATGAAGAGTAGGGGATTGTCCCCTAGTTCAACAGCCTATCCCAATCTGGAGGCATAATACTAACATACTAACAAATCACTCATGATTGTAAGCTGCACGGCCCTACTAGCGCCTTAATATGCAGCCCATAAAGTCCTCCACTGATCTTGTAAAGCACCATTGAGCTCCTATATAATTTTTTTCTTTAATTTAAAACGGCAAAATTGGCAAAACACTCACCAAGTAATGTTAAGAAGCACTCTGCTATGTGTGTGTTGTGTCTCACTTAGTTACATTTGTCTTATATTCTGCCTACAGGTATACTTGTGAGGCAACCATGTGACTCAAAATCCCTTGAGATATAAATTACAATATGTAGTTCCAGAAATTATCCATAGCCTCCGATCCCCCACAGATGAATTTGGAAATTCCTAGGGGTAGGGAAGTCAGAGAAAGAACAAAATTACAGAGTTTTTATCTAAGAAAATTGAAATTTCTGGGTACAGCTGTTGGAGGGGGGGGAGGTCTGAAAAAAATTTGTCCTTGGGGGGGAGAGTTCAGATAATTTCTGGAACTACAGAATGAAACAGCCATGCTGGTTGATCTAACAAGAGAAGCTAATGAGGATATGCTTTGTTTTCATCAACCAACATGGCAGATGTGATGTAACATGCATCCCAAGGATAGATAATGCACACTGCACATGCTAACATTTTCTATTTGTTTACTTTAGAAATGCTCCAATTTATTTTCTATTACCTTTCATCTAGATTCTCACAAAAGACAGTGTGACAGTAGCTGTGGATGCCGTCGTGTACTTCAAAATTTACGATGCCACAATATCGATCACTAAAGTTGAAGACGCCAACCGCTCCACCCGTCTGCTAGCTCAAACGACCCTCAGGAATGTGCTGGGAACAAAGAGCTTGAGTGAGATTCTGTCTGAGAGGGACAATATTAGCCATGTCATGCAGGTTAGTGTTGTTCTTTTGTGAATTATGTTAAGTTTTCTAAAGCTGCGTGTTTTTGGTGTGTACTGCAAAAATAAAAACACTCATATAAACACTCCTTTCTACCACCTCTTTCTCTTTTGCTGCGACGAAGGACTAGCATCCGAAACGTCAGTTTTTTCATCTTTTCACAGTGTATATAATTTACCTTTTTATCATTACTGCAATTATTATTGTTACATTGAAAGGTGGCATTGTTGGCATGCGATGCTGTGGCACTGTTTGACACTCCCCATGTCGCCAAAAAACTACACAATTTGGTAGGGTAGCTAGAATTACACCGAGTAATTTTCATTTAGACCCTTTCTAGATTGAATTAGAATTTAAAAGTTAATGTTTGCGAAGGGATGAAAACTAGAGAACCCAGAGAAAAACCCGTAAATTGCATGAGAGAACAAAAAAAACAACTCTACTCACACAACTCGAGTTCAAGAATCGAACCCAGGTCGCATTAATTGGTAAGAGGAGAGTGCTCTTGCTGCTACGCCACCCATGCTTCCCATGAGAGAGGAAGGAAGGAAGGAAGGAAGGAAGCTTCTTTATTTTACCACGGTAAAAACATCAGTCGATTGCCTAAAAATATTTAAAAGTAAAGATTTACGATTAAAAAGCTAGTTACTGTTTTACATGTTTGCCGTGGAGCCCTTAGTTACAACTTTTCTTACTGTATAGACTATCAATTTCCGTTTTAAATTTTCGTATTGACATGACCTCTTTTATATTTAATGGTAGGTCATTCCACAATTTTGCCCCACTATAACTGAATGATCGTTTTAGATATTCAGTGTGTGGCTTAGGTATTGACAGTTTTTTATCATGATTTCGAAGGTTGTATTTAGTATGGTAGTCGGAGAAAAGGTTTTGTAAGTAAACTGGTGTACGTTCCTGCATCGTTTTAAACATTAGTAGGGCTTTTTGTTTTTTACGACGAATTGCAAGTGTATCCCAGTTTAATTGGTCAAGGAGATGGCTAGATCTTATGTCATAGTTAGATCTTGTGATAACTCTAGCCGCTCGATTTTGACGCTTTTGTAGTTGAACACATAGTTTATCACTTAATCCATCCCAAACTGCACTACAATAGTCCAGTTTGGGTAGGATCAAGGCTTCGTAGATTTGGATGGCACTATCGGTCGAAATGAATGGGCGAACACGTTTTAGAGCCCCTATACTTGATGAGATTTTCTTCGAAATGTCGTTAACATGTTCTGACCAATTAAGGTTTTTATCAATAGTGACACCCAAAGATTTGGTGTGATCAACTTGTTTAACGCTAGTTCCATTAATCGCAATATTAATAGTGGAATCGCATTGCGCTGTGAACTTTTGGTGGGACCCAATAATCATAAATTCCGTTTTCGCTACATTCAAGCTTAGCTTATTTGCTAACAACCACTGATGTATATTAGTGAGTTCAGTGTTGATGCTTGGTTCCAAGTCCCCTACATTTTTACCATGAAAGCTGATGCTGGTATCATCAGCAAACATTCTTGTTATGGCTTGCGCCAAACAATTTGGTAAGTCATTAATATACAGGAGAAATAAAAGTGGGCCTAAATTACTGCCTTGTGGTACACCGCAGCTCACAGTACAAGGCTCAGACAGACTTCCGTTAACACTGCACAGCTGAGACCTCGTCAGTAAATAAGAACGGAACCACTTGAGTGAGCCTTCATCTACACCATAATTCGATAGTTTGGACAAAAGAATTTCATGATCTATGGTGTCGAAGGCTTTTTGGAGGTCTATGAAGATAACTCCGTTAAGTAGTCCCTTGTCTATATTAACTGACCATTCGTTCGTTGCTTCGAGCAACGCGGTGACAGTGCTGTGCAGGGAACGAAAGCCTGACTGGCATTCCGTCAATAACTGGTTTTCATTCAAATAATCGTATAGTTGATCATAAACGATCTTCTCAAATATCTTTGAAGCAGTGGGAATGACCGAGATTGGGCGATAATTGTTTAGGTCAGTTTTCTCCCCTTTTTTAAATATAGGCGTTACTTTCGCTATTTTCCACTCCCTAGGAAAAATGCCCATTTTAATAGATTGTCGAAAAATCACAGTGAGAGATGGTCCCACTATAGAAGCGGACATTTTTAGCAATTTGTTGGGTATGTTATCCAAGCCTGCAGCAGAGTGTTATCTTTACCAAATTATTGTGCAAGAATTTTTTTAACCATGTCTTGAGACTACTTAAATTTGGAGTCCCAAGCATTGTGTTTTGGATACCAATCAATATAGAAGCAGTCCTCA
The DNA here is from genome assembly GCF_029948245.1 of Actinia tenebrosa. Classification (NCBI taxonomy): domain Eukaryota; kingdom Metazoa; phylum Cnidaria; class Anthozoa; order Actiniaria; family Actiniidae; genus Actinia; species Actinia tenebrosa. The sequence continues at coordinate 2,113,708 of NW_028292586.1, read as the reverse complement.
TAGCCAGCTCAAGTCAACTGAGTCCTGAAATGCATTGTACAATTTTGCATTACCACAAGATTTGTATTAATAGCTCAGAGTTGTTTAAATAAGTGTATTAGTGACCCAGGGCATTGTCAGGACATTTCAGTTTTGAGTCACACCCTTCTCTATTGCTCAGGGTTAGCCTTAAACTTTATGCAGAATATTCACGTGTTCCAGTAAAGGCTCGTGGAATTTCAAAGTTTTTGTATTGTTGAAGATGTGCATTCTTTACTTTACCATTGGTATTTGTGAATATTTAGACACTGATTCGAGGCTAATATAACCCTGATTAAATAAGTCTGTAATCAAGGAACATGGCAGTAATAGGCCCTTTGCAGCTAAACAATCACGTGCTGATCAATTCACTGAGAGCAAATGAATGAACATTTTGATTCCCATTGGTGAAATTTACTGGAGAGCAAACAAATTTCTACAATCTTTTTTGAGAGACCTGCATATAAAACTGCATTTCGTGACACACTGGATACACATCTTTTCATTCAGTTCTTTACAAGTACCTAAAAAGAATCACCAATTTAATATAAAAACATAAATATTGCCTTCAAGTACAGACATGTAACCGTTAACTGCAAAGGGCCTATTTGGAACTCAAGAAAGGTCTATTGTAACAGTCATTGTTCCAATACTTTGTTATCACTAAGTAATATATTTTTGTACTTTTTTCTTTTAGACTTCCCTTGATGAGGCAACAGACCCATGGGGTGTCAAAGTTGAGAGAGTTGAAGTGTAAGAAGTATTATTACTGTAGCAGGGAAAAAGCTGTTTTATTTTTTAAATAATTAAGAGTTTTTCACTCTTAAAATCTCAATCATATTATTTTATTCATGTACTTTACATGAAAACATGTGAAAGTTTATTCATTTAAATTCTGACTTCACAAGTCTTTATGCCTTGAACCTGGGGAGGGGGGGGGGGGTACTCCCCTATATTTGCTATATGGGTATGTGCCGCCCTATAGGGTATGGTTTTTCAGCTTTTGGGTCTGGGTTAGGGTATCATTTTTTGAAGTTTTGTGTGGGATAGGGTATCCTTTTTTTCTGGGATAGGGTTAACGATTTGGTCGTTTTTGTCTGGCTAATAGGCTATGCTTTCTGCCGATACAAAAACAATAAAAACGTTAGTAAATATTGATTGCAATCTATTGAATAACCATCTTTTCCCTCTTTTAGTCTGGGATAGGGTGTATAATTCTTAGTTTTAGTCTGGGGTAGGGCATGTAAATTCAAAATTTTGGGTCTGGGATAGGGTCAGGGTTTTGAGGCAGGACACCCCTACCCAAGTTGGGGTAGTAGTACCCCCCCCCCCCCCCCGGGCCTTGAATCAACAAACATCGTTTCCATCAATTATTGCTTAAGAGAAACCGCTTAAGATTAAGATAAATCACTGTTACTGGCTGCATTGCTAAATTAATCACTTTTTAAAAAATAAAAGAGACTGGTTTCTATTTAATGATATAACACTTATTAATTATTATTATCCTTTAGTAAAGATGTACGTTTGCCGCAACAGCTGCAGAGAGCCATGGCTGCAGAAGCGGAGGCTTCACGTGAAGCCAGAGCAAAGGTTAGACCTAAATTATCATATGTAGCCTATTTTGTAGGAATCAGATTTAATTTTTGATTAAATTCCCTTAGGTTATTGCTGCCGATGGTGAAATGAATGCATCCCGATCACTAAAAGAAGCAGCTGACATTCTTGCAGAAAACTCACAAGCTCTTCAGCTGCGCTACCTTCAGACCTTAACCACCATCTCTGCAGAGAAAAGCTCAACAATCCTGTTTCCTCTGCCTTTGAATTTCATATCACGGTTTCTTCCTAAGAATGGTAAGACATTGCTATTAATTCAAGTACACTAACTCAGTTTAGACTAAAGGTTTTTCAATTTCAAACCTTTGTTTTCTGTATAGAGGGGAAGATTTCGAAGATTTGAAGTGTTTATTATGATATTGGTAGTGGTGATTATGATAGGCACCAATGATGATTTCCTGTTGTTGATGATGACTGATGATGGTGATGGTGATGATGATGACTGATGATGGTGATGATTGTGCTGATGATGACAATGATGGTGATGATGATGATGGTAATGATGATGGTGATGTTATGATTATGATAATGAATGATGATGATGATCATTGGTGATGGTGGTGATGACGAAGGTGTTGATGATGACAATGATGTTGATGATGATAATGGTAATGATGATGGTAATTATGATGATGGTGGTGGTGGTGATGATGATGGTGATAATTGTGGTGGTGAATGATGATAATCCCATGATAAGATTATGATGATTACATGATCAGGATGAGGATAATTATGGTGACGGTGGTGATGATGATGATTATGATTATGGTGTAACAATGGTGATGATGATTTTGAGGAGGCAGCATGGTTGAGTGGTCGTAGCGTCGGTCTCGCAATCCGGTGATGCTGGGCTTGAGTCCCACTGTGGCCACTAGCTGAGACTATATTTGTCCGATTCCTGATTAGTTCAGATTCGGTTTCTCGACCATGCATGTAATGTTTCTTTGATCATTCATTTCAGTTTCATTAATTAATTGTAGGAGGGCCATAATGTAAACTACTGGGCTACCAGTAATGTATACAGGTCACCCTCTTAAATAAAGTAAATTCATTTTCATGATAGTTTGTTTTATCAACCAGAAATTTAATAAATATGATCCGAGCTTTCGGCCTACTTGGCCATCCTCAGGGAAATGAAAAATGTTACAATTGACAAAGAAAAATCACACAATCAAACCATGGCATATGTGTGTGCGCATCAAATTAAATTGTAACGTTTTTCATTTCCCTGAGGATGGCTGAGTAGGCCGAAAGCTTGGATCATATTTATTAAATTTACGGTTGATAAAACAAACTATTATGAATTTAACAACAACCAACAAGGAACTCTTTGATTAAATTTATTTTCATTATTTTCATTGTGGTGTTACTACTCCTAAATGTATCTCCAATTTTCTCCCCAACAGGAAACTCCCCCAAAATGATAAGATCATCAAAAGATGAAGAAGAATTTGAGTGTAAACTTTGAACTTCTGCATATCGTACTTGAAACGGAACTGAGTGTTACAAAGGATCTTAATCATATTCATGAGCTATCATTGAATTGATAAATTGAGGTTGAATACTGTACAATTATTTAGTATTTATCAATGGTGTGCATAAACACATTTTATTTGGACAAATGCTCTCTGAAAAATCTATTTTTTTCAGACATGTATCTCTTAAAAGAGTTAAAAATATCATGGCTAGCCATGTATATTGGTTGAATCTAGACTAAACCTAAAAGGTTCACATTTAGATAGATAGACATGTATGTCTTAAAAGATTGTTAAATCACAAGTTTACCACCCTAAGTATTAGTTTTTTTAGGGCCTTGGATGATTATTCACATGTCTCTATCATTAGAAGCTCACCGTTCGTCACTTTATTGTAAAGGCACAGCTACACTGTACCTTTCAAAGTGGTGCCAGGAACTAAGAAGGGGACTTCAAATTTTGCTTAACAGCTATCTCTGTGCCACAGGAATCCCTAACCTGAGAAATCCCAAATAATTAATAGGGTGGTAAGCCTGTGGTTAAATATCATGGCCAACCATATTGGTTCTAGAAAAAAAATCAACAAATGTATTCCTCTCACTAGTGAAAATCTAATTAATGATTGTAAAGGTCAGCAATATAAACATTATGCAATTCTGATGAAGAAAATAATAAAGCTATGTCAATATGTAATTCATCAGATAATACAGATGTGTTCCTTGATCTAAAGACTCGGGGGACCAGTTGAGGGCATGTACTGTGAGATTTTGCTGTGTTGAGCTATAATTCCTTTTATTATCACCATAAAATCAATCAACTTACGTTTTCCAACCATGGGTGTGGTTAACAAAGCATCTTTGTTGGAGAACTGGAAATTTTATATAGGCACTGAAATTCATCACTTTCTGAGCATAATTCATTAAGAAACATAAGTAAACTAATAGACACCTTAGAAGTAAAAGTAGCTGAATTTAGAAGGATTGCAAACGGAAAGGATGGGACCACATGATGCTATGTGGGTTTCCTGTGGTAAATCTTATGCGTGACTGTCACACTCTACTATTGTCGATATTAACTATGTATTGTCACACAATATTTTCGCGCCATAACTATTAAAGTCAGCAGAGTCGGCAAGAAGGGGAAGTTGAATGGATATTTAAAGGAAGCAAAATAATGTCAAAAACAAGGAAGAAGGTCAAGGAAATTATGAAGGTATGTTTTATTTAAAGGTATGTATTTATTTTAGTGGTAATTTTGTTTTTAAAATTCCATATTTTCGAGAAAATAGGCCGAAAACTGAAAGAGTTGATAAGCGAATGCAGCTCAACTTCGGAGTCTCTGCTTCCGCATTCTATTCGAAATAAACTTATATTAAAGTACTTCATGCACTTCATGCAAGCATAGAAAATGTTTTCATGTTCGGAAATAGTTCTGAAAAGAGAGATGTTGATGATCTGGGGCACTCATAGCATTCAAAAACTAATCCTGCCTCCACTCCGCTTTGAATGCACACTTGAACTCGACTGCGCACAAACGTAACGACAAGTTTTTTTCTTTATTCCAAATATCACTGGAAAGAAAAATTGGGTTTTCATTTTTTATTTCAATCTAATGAAAGTCTATCTTGAATAGATAGCGATATTCACTGTTTACAAACTTTGACGTCAGGAATCTTTTCTCATTTAACTTTGGCGACCATTAAAAAAGAAGATATCTTTGTTTCAGTAGCTAATAAAGCTCTGGTTGGCACATTAATAACAATAGGTGACCTCAATGCAAAATTTGCTCTCCCATTTCATCTTACTTCACTCCCCGAAATACACCCTTTTATTCACTTCCCATCTTATAAAAAATCATCCTTATTTCATTTATATTTAAATCCCACTTCATGATGACTCCAAATTTCACGTCCCATTCTTCAGTTTTTTAAGAATTTTGACTGCAACATAGTGAATTGGAATTTGACTTTTATTGTATGAACAACAATAATTACATAGGTGAATACAGAGCTAACTTTTAAGTCTATTTGGTTTTATATTGCTGTACTATGTTTTCTCTTAACTACAGCTTTTTAAAAAGGGTTGGTGAAGGTCTTGTTGCATGCTGTATGATGCTTACTAAGCTTAAAATATATTATATTCATGAATATGTATGTAAATAATGTCAGCACAGACAAAATTATGCTGGTAAAATGTCCAGATAAAGTTTAGGAAAATTCCATATTGTTGTGACCTTTTGCTGATTGTATTCACATAATTTACCCATAGTGCAATTTGGGCCTTTTATTGAAGATGCGACAAAACCTTCACCGACCTTTTTTACAAATAGCTGGATACGATAAAGGACATGTGCGAAGGCTTTTTCTTTTTTACTAGGTAACTAGTTCTATAGATTCTAAATAAGGTAAGCTCTTCAATGACTGAAACAAATTTCACTGTTTCACTCATGACTGTTAAAATGATTATTGCTAAATAGTGTCCACATAGTTGTTGGTGTTTCAATTTACAGGGGACAACATATAGACATAAATGACTCTGCTGATGTCACAGTCATTAGCATACAATGAGAATAAACCCTTCAGAACTCATCACTCAAACTATAAAATGTTTTGGATCATAGAACAGCTCACCTTATGTAGAATCTATACAACCAAGAATATTGTCAGATATTGTCAGTCTAGGCACTTTAATGTGGTCACTTAGTCTACCCTTCTAGCTTCATAGATAATTTTCTTTCCTCCACTACGTTTTGGCTATTGCCTATTGGTTGGGAAGGAAAAAAATATTCCTCAACCCTGCTGCTTAGACCTATGGAGGGGAAGAAAGAAAATTTAACATCTGCTCACAGGATACACTCAGTCTGACTGAAATAATCCATATTTAATATCTAATTTACAAGACATGACAGTTTTTTCAAGGTTTTAGCATGTACAGGAGCAGAAGTATCAAAGTTATACGATCTAATACAAACACTAATTATAACACAGTTGGTATGTTATAAATACATTACTTGATGGAATAAAACATAAATCTTGCACACAACACATTTTCAAATGCATTTTTTTTCAATCTTTGAATGCCTATCCTTTTTCTTCAAGTGTTGAAATTTTTAAAAAAATTGTAAAAACAAAACAGTATTTGATCAGTAAATTGTATTCTGAGAAACACATATTTCTTTTATTTTAAGTAAAGTCTATTCATTTTTTCTTGAATAGTTTAATAATTGCTAATAACTTAATTGGTTTTTATATCTTAGATAACTTTGAATAAGTATTATCTGTTATTTTTCCAGAGTAACTATATTGTATCGTAGGATTTATAACTGTACAATTATAAGATTGATTATGTAGCTTTGTCATAGTCAAGGCATCAGTATTTGAGTATACACAATATATTACATCTTATTTTAATTTGAACAATGGATAGTGTATTTCACCAGCAACACAAGGTCTATTTACAGATTTTGGGTTAGTTTAAATGTACTTCTTGAGCAGGGTAAAACATAATAGCCAAATGTAATACAGTTAAATTTGCAGTAAGAGATGCTTTAGGGAGTACAAATAGGTCATTATAATATGAAGTTGACCTCTTTGCCTCACTTTGATGTCATTCTTTAGATAACTGTATATCTGCCATTTTATGAACCTTACTTTGTACTATTGCAATATTGCTGTTTTCAGTGACAACAGATTGTTATCTATTTGAAATATTTTCCATAACATCTGAACTTAGACATTGGGTTGCCTGTGTGCATTTATATATCTGTGCTTGGTATCAAAAGGGCACACTTGGAAATGGTATCCATAGAAACAGTATCCATGGATACAGTCAAGGTTTTGGAGATTTCACTATCTTTAGACTTACTGATGATATAATGATTTTCCTAAGTAAATATCAGTAGAATTTTCTGTAATTGTCTTTAAACTTAAAAGACTTTTCCAACTTACTTTATAACGTCGTACCTTCAAGGTCTCTACATATAAACAATTTGACTTCCAATATTTAATAAATCCTTCCCTAATTTGCTTGAGTGACCACTAAACAATGGCTTCAAACTGATGTGTTCATACATTTACTGTATTTTATCGAAATCACTCTCAACTTGAGCTATCGTTTTTTGCTCACTTAGACCAAATTCAGGAAAGTTCTATCAGTGTGTCAGAAAGTTTCTTTGACGAGAGAACAGTGAAAGGAAAGGAAAACACTGCAGTTTTCAGTCACAGTTTAAACCTTACTTATTGTCAACTCTTCAACGAAGTCTTTACTTGATCTGCCCTGACTATATACAGGTTCCAATGTCTGTTAGTGACCTGTGTTTGAAAGTTAGAAAATAGAAATTAACATGCCTTGAAGGTAGAAGCCTTTTTAAATAATCATATAATTTGGTGTGTTTCAATTCATGCGTTAATCAAAAACGTAAGATTTTTGAAGTTTCGTTGTTAGTAACGTTTTGTGAAATTATTCAAGTGATTAGTGTCTTCAAATTTCACCGTTAAAAAAATCAAATTTCACAGAATTTTCAAAAATTAAATCAAAAGAGACTTTTCTCAAATTTTACATTGAATAAGTGTGTAGTTTTAGAGAAAAAAAGCCGGAAATTTTGTAGTCACTAAGGTAACTGTAAGTAATCGTCAAGTCGCGTCTCGTTTGTTATATTTTATGTTTCAATGATTTTTTAAGTAATAAACTTTCGTAGAAGAGTTTGACAATGAAAGTAAGAAATGCCTATTGTTTTTAAGCTTAATAGGAAGTACGTAATAATAGATCACGTGATTTTTCCCGCCAAAAGGAATCACATTTGAAAGCGATTCTTGGGGTGCATGTGACGTCATAGCCGCCATTTTGGGTGACTGTGACAAAAAGTTCGGTCTTGGTGTCTTGTTATAACGACAAACATGGTGGCCACGTTCTTTGTCCTTTTATTCTTATGAGAAGAGATGCACGCCACCCATTTGATGGATCCTAGTGATAGCTACTGACATCAAGAATAAATTTGGTTAATTTCCTGGCCAATGCAGGAAGTAGTCATGTGATCTATAATTCCATATCACCCTATTTGGTATATTAGTACTTCATTAAGACAATTATCACTTTTAAGGGCTGTTATTATATATAATATATGTATCATCAAATTAAATAAAATAGCCAAGTATTGCCCTTATGGTACCAGTAATAGACATACAAGACTTGTTAAAATGAATTAATCATATCATGCATAAGTTCTAAATGGTTCTGACCATTATGACTGGTTGCCGGCGGATAACCACCCATATCGGTTGGAGGATACTGGTGCTGCGGCATCATACAATCTTCTAGTGCTTGCATTGCGTGCTGGTCCACCGACATGTCGCCAGTATCCATGTGATTCAATGGCGGCTGGTGTTGGTAGGAGTAGCCAGGAGGGATCATCGAGCCCATGTGGTTGGATATGTTTTGCTGGAATTGAGATGGGATCATCCCGTATGGTGAATGAGATACAGGGATGTGGGATGGAGAGAGATCTGGTGGCAGGTCCATTAGATCTCTGTCTCCTCGACGCTTTTCTCTTGGACTTGATCCTGTAGGAGAAGGACAGAATAGATCTCAATCAGATGGGATAACGATTAACATGCGAATCTCGATCAGTTCGAATGACAATAAGAGATGAGAAGAAATATATGGATGAAGATCATCTCATTTGAAGGCGAAAAATGGAATCAGATGGGATAAGAGATGAGAAGAAATAAATGGATGAAGTTCATCTCATTTGAAGACGAAAAAATGAGAAGTGAATGAATGAATGAAAATCAATCATAGTAAGGAATCTCAACCAGTTGGAATTAGATGTAATGAGAAAATGAAAAATGAGAAGAATGGAACGAGGAAAGAAAAATCCATTTTGAATGGACTCAAATTAATGGCATTCATCTCGACTCACTATAAAAGACAAGAAGAAATGAATGGAAGAAGAGTCTGTTTGATTTGAAAATGAAAATATGGGAAACGAATAAATGAATGAAGATCGATTGAAAAAGAAAATGATCTTAGCAAATTCCTTACACGTTTGAAAAAATGAAGAAATGGATAAAGGAAGTCTCCTTTCAGAACCATAACTCTCTCATAGTCCCAAGACCACCACAGGAGACTCACACAAGACGACACATCAAAGAACGCAAGAACGTGAGAAGTAAACCAAAGATAGGAAAGGCGAGAGAGAAGAAGAAGATGCAGAAGAAGAAGAAGACGAAAAAGAAGAAGAAGGGGGAGGAGGAGAGGAGGAGGAGGAAGAGGGGGAGGAGGAGGAGAAGAAGTAGGAGAAGGAGAAGAAGGAGAAGAAGGAGAAGGAGAAGAAGGAGAACAGGAGAAAGAAGAAGAAGAATAAGGAGAAGAAGAAGAAGAAGAAAAAGAAAAAGAAGGCGTCTGGATTAAAACAAAAATTACCTTTACCATCTTTTGTCTTTTTCAAACTGCGTTGTCTGTTGCTGACCCGACAACTGCTTGTCCCATCTGAGTCAGGATTGTTTCTTCTTGCTAATTTTTTGATCTAAAGACAAATTTGGCTGTTAATTCCAATTAATCTTGCTGCACATTTATGATATTGCAACTGAGTTCAGGGCTATGGATGCACTCCAAAGGGAAAGTTTGTTTTTTACCCTTAATTTAGAATACAGAAATAGCCGAGATAAAACTACTAGAGCAAAACTGCTAATGTCGTATCTCATAAAAATAACACAATCAAAAAAGGAAGGAAAGAAAGACGTGTAATAATATTTCCCCCATTATTATTTATTCTATTTTCACTTGTATCAGAAAAACTCCAGTTTCTCTTAATAATAATAGCCTCTTAAATTTAGAAAATTACTTTTAAACTAAAAAAATAATGCTGACGAACTTAAAGAATCGAGGATTTCCTTTTAGATTGATTGGTTGGCGTGCCATACTTAGACCAATAAATAGTAATGAATTTGTAATATATTTAATAATAATAATTTTCAAACGTGTATTGAGATTAAAAAGAAGTGTTGGAAACTTACTGATTTCTGTACCTTTGCTCTTTGGTTCTGAAACCAGACTTGAACTACTCTGACACTCAAGCCTGTTTCGCGGGAGAGCTCTTCTCTTACCTAAAAAACAACAAAAATAAGAAATAAATATTGTACAATTCAGTAACACCCAGATACAATTGTAGTTGCGTACGACATATATTTACTCCCAAAGGGCTTTTCTGAGGCCATTTTCAGAATTTGTGGGCGAGCGCGCGCGTTTTGGCGGCAGAGTTCCCGCCAAATTCATTACAGGAATAATGGAGAATTTACTTGCAAAGGACTTCTTGAAAGGCGAGCGCGCGCGTTTGGCGCTTAATGGAAAAATAAAGAACTCAAGTTCTTATAAATAATAAGAATAAAAATCTGCTCTGCTTTATAATAAATAAAGTATATAAAAACGGAATTAAAAGAACTGATAAAGATATGAATTTCCAATTTCTGTATAAAGCCACATCGAATGCGTTATAAATTGATAAATATATAAATTTAGAACCTTTGATATAAAAGATTCTTCTTTGAAAACCAAAACGCTCACAAAACCATTAACGGAAATATAGCTTTAAATTTGAACATTCATAATTTTAATCAAATTATTTACAAGTTAAAATAAGTCTCTAAACTAAAAAATAAAAAATAAACACTTCCTTGTCTAAAGTAAATCGTGTACTTCGACTTTTAATTAACAAAACTATAAATGAAAACTACTGTAATAAACAAAAATGAACTTTGCTGTTTAATTTGAGAAATTTTGGGAACTATTTTTGTCCGCTTGTAGTTTAGTTATTAAAGAAGTGATCGACTTCCAAACAGGTTCTCTTTTATTGTTATCATGTTTTTTATTTAATTCCGTAGACACCTGAGATTAAACACGTCCGATATATATATAAATTGACTTCCCTATTGATTTCTAATATAAATTAGAATCAATAACACACTTTTACCAGACATTCTTTCGTCAGTTTTCTAAATCAACAATCTTGTATAGCAATAACTCTCTTTTTAGACGTCTTAAATAATATTTATGATTGTAAATATGAACGTTAATGTTGACTTACGATGTACTTAACATTTTGACAGTTTCCAAATATTTTCATTTTCAAACTCGTATAGTAATAATTCTCTATAAAGACGTCTATAATAATATTTATGTTGATTTACAATGTACTTAGGACTGACTTTGACAGTTTCTAAATATTTTCATTGGAGTCATATGATCCAATATATTATTGTACGATTTTTGTTTATTATTCGAGAGTCTAGTTCTTCATATGTTATTTTCCAATCGTACAATAATTGAACTTTTCTGTTCAGAAAATAATTAAAGGGTTGAGAATGGTTCCTCGATGGTTTATTATAAACCGATCAAACACGTCTTTCCAAAATGAATTTTTCATCATATTTTAATTCGTTTTTCTTTTATTACTTTTTGTTTATTTTTTGCGCTTTGCACACGTTACGCCTCCACCTCTTTTAATTCCGGCACTGTTCGTGTTATTACAAATAAAGCTTATTTTTGAAGTCTTCAAGTTTTTACTAGTAAAACCATTAGAAAAATGTATTGTTTTTACTAAAATCCTGACGTGTTTTCACATTTAGCCAAATTTTGTAGAGATATGCATTCTTAAGCTGAGGGTCATTTCAAATTTCTTCCTTGATGATTATTACTTGGTATAAGTCACTAACTAAACCAATAAACTTCTATATTTACACTTTCTCGACTATTTACAGAAGGAAGTCTTACAAAACGTCTCGTAATCACAAAAAACAACGAGCTTACAGTCTTAATCTAAACATCGCATCTTCTTAATAACCCATCAATTAATGAACACGTTTTAATTGAAGTTTAATTGAAAGTTAATTCATTAACACGACAAGTTGTCAAATTAAGGGGTTCAGTTTCGATCGTTTCTTTGTTGGCCGCATGTGTCGTTAATGAACATCAGACCAAAAACACATTTTTATTAACAGATAAGCTGACATTTGACAAGTCGCGGTGTTTGATCAGTAAAGATGTAGGATTCTTTGTCTCCAAAATTGAAAGATTTTGTACAATTTTTGGAAAATGTTCGCAAGTTGGCCATACATTTTTCAACTATGTAAAAGAATAGTTGCTAGGGCAAATTTTGCGTCGGTGCGAAACGACACTGCAAAAACTACTTTGACGAGTACCGTATCGTAGCCGTAACTACGCACTATAATTGGTTAAATTAATTAAAAACGCGAAGCCATTTCAGTGTCAGCATGTCGTACCGTGTACATGCTGCAACTCCGTAACATTCGTTTACTCATTCATGTAAAAAAACGCTCCAAAATTTTTAACAATTTTGTACGAGGTTTTTACTTGTATAGAACAGATCCTTCTCGTGTTGCAGATGAAAACATAATTCGCGTGCATGAAGTCTCCAATCCTACTAGAACACCTTTGTGCTGAAATCACTAAAATTTGAAATGAAAACAGATACTTGTCTTTGACAAAAAGATTTAGATCTAAAGAGCAGTCAGGATAAAAGATTGTTATGCACTGACACGTTTCTACACTTGTCGAATAACACTATAGTACCAAGTAGACAATGCTGCTTTTCAGTAACTTTAACAACATGGCGCGAGTCTTTTCAATTCCTGGACTCGGTATCACATGTGAGTAGAGTTAGAGTTCTTTCTTGATTCGAGGCCTTTTCCCCAGGTTCTCTGGTTTACCTCCCTCGACAACACCTAACGCGCTAGATATGTGAGTTAGCCGTGCCCTGACTTTGATCAGCCTAAAGGTTGTTTCAGGGTTTGATATCTAATTTAGCCATGCCCTGACTTAGACCAGCCCAGAGGATGTTTCAGGGTTCGATCTGTGCGTTAGCCATGCCCTGACTTAGATTAGCCAAGAGGTTGTTTCAGGGTTCGACATAATTTGAAGGGCTTTCTAAAAGCCTTCTAAAGCGATAACTAAAATCCTATTGTTCAAAATTAATCAGCATTCTTTCTGTTTTAATAACCCTTCCCACGCTTAAAAAAGCCTTTGAGTAAAATCCACAGGCAGTATACTAAAACCATACCTATAAACCACCTCTACTTACACATCCAATTAAACAGTAAACACAACCTTCCTTCAAATATATTAATAGCCAATGATCGCATACGCGGTTAATAACTAAGTCTAGCACCAACTGTTAAGTACCTTAATTGACTATTAATTATGAAAAACTAATGGTTGTTTAGTGCCCACAAACTCGTCTTTGCCACATTAACACGCTTTAAAGAAAGATGTGATGCTTTGATAAAAGCTAAAAGGCTGGGTATTCTTGGCAGAGCATTAGTCATTCAAACAGGTGAAGTTTGAATGAATGAATTGAAATAATTGACAATTTCAAAAAGGTTGGAAAATGGCTCTGTCATAATAAACAAAAGCCATCTCGTATCTAGATTTACTAATTTTTACACCCCTGAGGTTAATCTTAGAATTTCATTTGAAAGAATAATATACAAAAAATATTGGTCATATTGAGGAAGAGAATTGGAGATAAGAGAGAACTGAGAGAAGCTTAAGAGAAGACATGAGCAGAGAATGATAAAAAGAGGAAAAGGTATAAGGGATGAAAGATGATAAAAAACGAAGGGGAATGAATGAGATTCTACTATTTCCTTTAAGTGAATTTTATCAATATTTTCGAGAAGAGAAGGAAAAAAAGAGATTATTGAAAGGAATGAGCGTAAGAGAAGATACGAGAATAAAGCCAAGATAGAATACGATAAGAAGATAGACAAATTAAACAGTGTGTTAGGAATCAATCAAGAGATACTACAACACAAAATGCACCTCAAGTCGATCCAAAATTAGCCCAATTGTAGGGCGTGGTCTTTGTTACCAAATTCAAGATATAAGGTGAAAGGTGCCGCGTGTCTGATAATTAGTTCTCCCTCTAAATTATGTTTTGACTAAAACTTTAATAACTTACATAACTTCATGTACAACTCATACCTTGTCTCATGAAGTATCTAGTGAATAGCTCTCGAAATTTGTTATTTTTCCCCTCAAGCTATATCTTTGAAATTAGAACTTTATTGAATAGTCAATTGTTATTTTTCCATGAATTTGAAATTTAAGTCGTGAGGGCATTTGGTTAATAGGCCAATTACGATGACACGAACATCTGATAACACTTTCTAAATTACTTTTCAAGGATTGTTTTACAAAATGAAAGAATTATGGCTCGAGTTCCTTTGTGTAAAATATATTTTGGTTTAGATTTCTTGAGTAATTTCCGAAATAGTAAACTTTTAAGTCTTCGTGGCTAGTAATTATGGACGACATTTTTACGAAAATGAGATTTTGGTGACATAGCTGTGAGTAATCTGAAACTGGAATTGTAAAGAAAATGTTTTTTTTTCCTTTCTGATTCTATGGCAGCGAAATCGCAGTAATCATGCTTAAGAAATCTCTCAACTGAGTTTTAAAAAAATCAAAAATCAATTATTTGAGTAAAACTATCTAGTTTCATGGGTTGATATTTCGACTGCTTTAAATGGAGGTACGCATTTAACCCATCCCTCTGTCGATCAGTACTTCGTTTTAAGGGAGTTTAAAGCTCGAGCTACGAGGGATAGAGACAACTCGAAGAACGATGCGGACTTTACCCTCCTTTGTCCATCAGTACTCCGTTTAAAGAATATTTAAAGCTCGAGCTACGAGGGAAAGAGAGAACTCGAAGAGCGATTGAGGACTTTTATACCCTCCTTTGTCCATCCGGCATCAGTACTCCCTTTTGAAAATATTCAAAGCTCGAGCTACGAGGGATAGACAGAACTCGAAGAGCGATGCTCACTTTACCCCCCTCTGTCTATCAGTACTCCGTTTAAAGGATATTTAAAGCTTGAGCTACTAGGGATGGAGAGACTTCCAAGAGCGTGCGCACTTTACCTCCTCTCTCTATTATTTTAAGCTCAGCTTTAGGATTAGCGAGAAATTAAGAGCACGAATCTCTTGTTACGTCGCCACTATAGCCACACTTGTTCCTGTAAATTATTTTAAAACTATTTCCTACCTTTCTGCACGGTTTCGAGCTTATTTCGAAGGCTGACTTGAATACTTTTCTTTGTTGACTTGTCAATATTGTTCTGGGTCTTTTTGGACCCTTTTTATCATCTCCGTCCTCGTCGTCATGGACGGACGAATCATCGGAGTCCGTATTTTCTGTTTTTATGCCTTCTTTACTACTTTCTTTATCACACGAAATTCCATTGTTGCTTACATCTAAAAAATGTAAAAAAGCGTTTAAGTTATTTAAGTGTAATAGCAATATAAAACAAAACAGCAACAAACAAATAAAGCACACAGACCCACACCCTTATCCCCCACACACAGTAAACCAACCAGCAAGAAATAGAAATTATTCCAATATATAATGATTTCTTATGATATTTTATCCAAAAATAAGCTTACTATTCCAGTCACGAAATGCGTCGCATAACTCAACAAATGTTCCGTAAATTGAACAGAAATTAAAAACCTTGGTCCATAAAAAGTGCATTTCTAAAGACCCAAACAACCAGCAACGCATACAACATTGCATGCGACATTAGAGTGCATACCATTTATCCGTGAAATCGTTAAAAAAAATTGTACAAATTAGTGCAAAGTTTTGTAGGTCTATGGTATACTGAGGTCTACTGAACTTACTAATTTGTGCAATTTCTCACAAAGTTTATCACGGATATATAGTGTCCACTCTACAGAAGCAGAATTCGTGTGTACTTGTGTACTCTCTGCACCGTCGCATGGGTGGATACACGGTGCGATCTTCCGCGTCGCCTGCAACGTTCACGTCGTGTGTTAGCGCGACATTAAGAAACATTAAACGCAGGAAAACGAAGTGAAAATGTTGGATCGTTTCTTGGTGCTATCCTATCCTTTCAGGTTTTTTCTCTAGGTTCTCTGGTTTCCTCCCTCCGAGAAAATTAGATTCTAAATTCCAATTCGATCATTGCAAACGAGTCCCACACGATAAACAATTGGCACTAAGTATTTCCTCATAAGACGAGAAATATTTTCAACAAAATATTTTTAAAGGCATACTCATTTTTTATTTAGTTCACGGATAGAATCCTTACTTCAACCAAGATTTCAAAATGCGTTATATATTTTCGTGTTCCGAGAATGCATGGAGTTGGACTACTAGTCGTTGTGGCAGAAAGAAGACAGTTATCGATACAGTGAAACAACCTCTGGACTGATCTAAGTCAAGGCATGGCGAACTCACAGATCAAACCCTGAAACAACCTCTGGGCTGATCTAAGTCAGGGCATAGCTAACTCACAGATCGAACCCTGAAACAACCTCTGGGCTGATCAAAGTCAAGGTACAGCTAACTCACAGATCGAACCCTGAAACAAACTCTGGGCTGATCTAAGTCAGGGCATGGCTAACTCACAGATCGAACCCTGAAACAACCTCTGGGCTGATCAAAGTCAAGGCACGGCTAACTCACAGATCGAACCCTGAAACAAACTCTGGGCTGATCAAAGTCAAGACATGGCGAACTCACAGATCGAACCCTGAAACAAACTCTGGGCTGATCAAAGTCAAGGCATGGCGAACTCACAGATCGAACCCTGAAACAAACTCTGGGCTGATCAAAGTCAAGGCACGGCTAACTCACAGATCGAACCCTGAAAAAACCTCTGGGCTGATCTAAGTCAAGGCATGGCGAACTCATAGATCGAACCCTGAAACAAACTCTGGGCTGATCTAAGTCAGACCACGGATAACTCACAGATCGAATTAGAATGTATCTTGTTAAGCTTTGCGGAGGGAGGAAAACTGGAGACCCAGATAAAATCCCGGGAGAGACATAAAGGATTTAGTCTCGTTTTGAAATACATCTCCCCTTAATCCAATAAATTGTATATTTAGCTTAACACTGATTGGTGGAACAAAACTTATAGGGTTGGAAGGAATAAAGATCTTGCATTTTTTTTTTAATATATGCGAAATCCCAAGTTCAAGAGTTTTTAGATATAGAAATGTCAAACCTGAAAATTTATATGCAATTTCAGTTTTTACTTCTTGCTGTTGTAAGGACATTTTCCTTAGCGAAATTTTTTTTAACGTTTTAAAAATTTCGTTGTCATTTCCTTTCTTCTCAAAAAATAAAAAATATTATTTTGGTAGCTTATTCCCGCGACAATAAAGTTTATTTCCAGTTTTGAATTACTGAGGCAAAACATACATCTTTAAGATAATTAATACTAGAGATATATCACTCTCTCTGCTCGTATCTCTGACTTTAACTGAGGTTTAGATAAACATTGGAGTCGCGTAACACACAAAATGATTACAGCAGTCCAAACAACCCAACAAATTTGTGGCGGCACTTCTTTTTATCAACTGTGTAAAATTTTATCACCGTTTTTCGGTCTCTTGAAAGAATTCTTAAGTCAATAAGTCAAGCTCTACTGCAAATAAAGTGTTTAAAGAGAAATAACAAAGTCGTAGGGTGGTCACAATAGACTGGAAAGCTTCCGAACATTTTCTGGTTAATATAGATATAGATTAAGCAGTTTTGAAAACAGCGAACAGATTTGATTTTTATGTAAGAATAAAAAATTTCAGAGTTTAACGCTATGAAGATCTTCTGATTTTTAGTTTCATTTCTAGTTTCATTTTGAGTAAAGAAGGGCATGAAGTACGGTTGGAAAATGTCCGCTCTGATAAATGACAAAATCTAAGAGTAGGATTTTAAGAGAAGATTTTCTATTTTCATTTTTTAGAACCACTAGAACCACTAGAGTAGTGGTTTAACTAATCAATATAAGAATAAATTCCCATAGTCTATTTTATAGTAACTTCATGAAAATATAAAATTGTTGATAATCAGCTATAGTATACTTTATAATTTTTCTCATCTATTTAACTACGTAGTCATGTCTCTCCCATTCATTTTTAGACTCAACTTTCATCCACTTAACTGGTCCTCCCACTTATTTAACTACTTCTATATACCCACTATTAAATGTAGCTCTCATCCACATCTTCATTCATAATAACTTTCATCTACTTTAGTGGTCCTCCCACTTATTTAACTACTTCTATATACCCACTATTCAATGTTGCTCTCATCCACATCTTCATTCATAATAACTTTCATCTGGTCCTTTCAACTGGTCCTCTCACTTATTTAACTACTCATTCGATATACCCACTATTCAATGTTGCTCTCATCCACATCTTCATTCATAATAACTTTCATCTACTTTAGTGGTCCTCCCACTTATTTAACTACTTCTATATACCCACTATTGAATGTTGCTCTCATCCAAATCTTCACTCTAACTTTCATCTACTTTACTGGCCCTCCCACTTTTTTAACTACTTCTATATACCCACTATTAAATGTTGCTCTCATCCACATCTTCATTCATAATAACTTTCATCTACTTTACTGGCCCTCCCACTATTTCAACTACTTCTATATACCCACTATTGAATGTACACAATATTCACAGTTGAAAAGGAATGCTTTTTGCATTTATTTTCAATCACTTAACTGACTGGTACCTCCCACACACTTAACTCACATGCATAACTTTAATTGATAAAACCCGGCAACCACTTAATATATCTTTTCACACTCAAAATAAAGGTTAGTAATTCACCAGAACAGATTATCAAATCTGAATGAATTCCCATCAAAAATAAATCCACAAAATATCACTGAACGGAAATTAGCATTCCTTATTCGAAAGTCGACCCTAGATTTCAATGCTTTTTACCAAACGAAAAGAAAACAAAAAAGAAAGAAAAAAGACTTACTTTCTTGTTGTCGTATAGTTTTGCTGGAGTCATTATCGTTGTTATTAATCCTGCTTTTACGACTAGATTGTTTTGGTAGCTTTGCGTAGTCCATCTTGCAGTATAACTTATTATCTTTGAGAGCAAATTCCTGTCCTTTCTCTAAAACATGTCCGCACATTGCGCACACGAAGCAATGCAAATGGTAGACATTTCCAAGTGCCCGCATAACCAATTCGTTAGCAGGAATAGTTTTTCTACAGCCGCTACATTTCGTGCCAAATACTCTGCAAAAGGAAAGAAAATACGCTGTCAGGGACATATCTTTTAGCAACGCTTTATTTAAATAAAGACATGAGATAATCGAATAAATACAAGTACTTGAAACAGATATTTTTCTAAAAGGATTTCAAGTGGAAGATTCGTTACTGATAACTTTCATATTTCAAGGGTTAGTTACATAACGAGAAAATGAACTTTTACAAATCTATTGTAGTATCTTAGTCAAATCTATCTAAAATTTCTAGTGAATTTACAACAAAAAAATAATAATAATAAAAACATTGATCAAAATTTAAAATAAAATAAAATTTTAACTTTAAAGAAGACAAAAATTCTTCATTAAATATTGGCAATTCTAAATATATATTTTTCATTCTTTATAAACCTTCAAACAAAGAGATGTAGTTCACATATAGTTTAAAACAATAATTAGCAGAATATGATTTTTTACACTAAAGTAGCCGAAAAAGATTGCATGAGTTCTCGATTGCTATGCTTTTCGAAATTTCAGATTAAAATTTGAATAGTTCTTGTTTGATACGTTCGGTGTGTTTTCAAAGTTCAAAACAGCCGAAGATAACGAGCTTGAAGCTTTCAAGCAAATTGAAAAGATTAGTTCTCAACGTTAGTAATTAGAAATTAACTCTCACTCCCTGCAGAGCGTCTAAAGTATCTGAGCTTTGCTAGTCAAAAGTTTGATTCAGCAACAGACATAATTTATGGAAATGGTGTTTTTTTTTTTTTTTTTTTTGCCATCATGTTATTCTCTTTCATTGAACTTTTCATCGTCGAGGAAGTTAATATTCTTTAATTCTATTCCAAAAAAATTTCTCCACCGAGTTATTCTAAAACCCTCATTTTCAAAAAAAAACATGTTATGTATGATATTCTAAAATCAAATACTAGTTTTGGCATTTCGTAAGATTTAGAACTGAATAAAGAATCTAATTTCCGAAGGGCCTTTGTCGGCCGGAATTTTTAAGCGTTCTATTTGGTTTTCTTTACCGACGAAGCTTGCGCTCTGGCCGGGTGTTCTAGGGCATTCAAAGAAGTAAAAAAACCCGCATAAATTTGAAAAGTGAAAACTCATAAATAATTACGACCAAAGCCAAATCAAAAAGCTAATCCATCTTAACTGCACATCACAGCCAAGCGCTTCTTTCCAATTTTATATTTCTTTGAATCCCGAACAAAACAAAATTCTATAATCATCCCAGAATTCAGAGAAGATTTGCCTGCCTCATTTCTTATTCCCTAAGAAAACCGCTTTTAAGGCCTAGATCAATATGTACAGTCGAGTTATTTTAAATCAGCTGCGTAAATATGATGATATGCATTGGTGTAGTGTCACCTGCCTTACAGACGACCCTTTCCACTTATCCTAACGGCTATCTGTTTTTCTAGCATTGACAGCTCTATTGTCAGCCCCATGGCCTAAAAAGACTTGGGCTTCTTTGATCGTGGTCGCTTTTCCGTTGAAGTTAATCAGTGGTTTGTTTAGCATCGTCTCTTAACAAACCAGGATATTTTGCATAGCTCCGTAAAACACAATGCACTTCCTGCGTATTTTAGAATCGCAAACGAAGGTTAAATCCGTCACCGGACAGTTTAATTCACTCGTTTTTTATTCCTACCTTTGTTCTATTCTTTCCTTCTCTCTAATTTTCTTTAAAGAAAGTCAAATCCGTCCCGGGACATTGGACCCTCACTATACTGACTTTTCCATCTCATTTATCCCATTGTTTTCTTTTATTTATGTTTTCTTTTCAAACTACGAAGACACCCAACCCTTTCGCAGGATATTCCAATCGCTTGGTTTTTTTCCCTTCCTGTTATTTCTTTCCTTTTCTATTCTATTTTTTTCTTCAAGTTTAATGAAGGCCAAAACCTGAGTCTTTTTCTTCCATTCTTCTCAGTTCATTAACATGATTCGAATCTAACTTGGAAATTCACAAGATGTCACTTTTCACGTCATTATTGTTCTTTTCATTTGCTGCTTGTAAAAACCTGTTTTCCTTTAGCCAAAGCATTGCCAAATTATTATAAAAACGGGCCCAAAAATGTCGGACACTTCTCAATTCGTGATTCCCACTTAAATATAATTTTTCCCTTAAAGAACAGAACAATCATGGGAAAAATTTAGAGAGCCTTAAGGATATCATCCTAAACAAACCCTAGGACTCACTCACGCATTTTAGTATTGAGAAAACCAGGGGAAAAAACTTAAAAAGACAATGACTACTGTCAAATTTCATTTCCGGGTTCATTCAGAATCTCTGGATTGTTAACTGGTTGAATTAATTCTCTAAGATTTACTTCTCGAGGGTTTAATTTTTTGGTGCTATTTTTTTACTTTTTTTCGGGAGGTCAGCTGTTTTAGTTTCGAGATAAAGAATCGGAATAAAATGCTATCGAAAAAAAAAACTGTTATCAATTTTTAATTGTCGAGAGGCGGCGAGCCTGTAGGAGACACGATCTTATCTTCGCTTCCATGAGAACTTGGTTTACTTTGTACTTCAATGAATCAATGGTTTCTGTTTTTCTGGACAAACAAAATGGGCTTTATCATTCAAATATTCATGTTTGGTCCTAAAACCGAAAGAGAGTTCGCTAGATTCAGCAATATGTCACTTAAGTGTTTCTCTCTAATCACTTTCTCATAAGATTCAGTACGTACGTTTTGAAGCAATTTCCTTCTCTACACAAAAACATCACAGCACTTTCGCCTTGTTTCCAGTTATCGTTGAAGTTTTTATCAACATTGTTTATTGTTTTGTTTTTTTCTTAGCAGAGAATAGTTGTTCCCAGTATCTAAGTTGTCCACAAGTTTCTAAGTTTTCTTTCTTAAGAAAAAAATTTAAAATTTAAAAACATAAAAACGTAAAAATTTAAAAACTTAAAAATAAACAATTAATTTAAAAAAACTAAAACCCGTATAGACTAGTTAAAAAAACAGTATTTTTTCTTTTATTTTCGAAAAGTTGGATGAAAATTTGTCAAATTCTAATTAGTAGAAATGGTTATTACCTAAAATAGGACGACAAAAACTCAGAAATTTAATAAATGGATACAATTTGAAGCACGAGTTTTTATATCTCTAGCTACACGACTTGTTTTCCTATCAGAATTTTCCATATAAAAAAACAAAATATTAAAAAAATAATAATTAAACATTAGAATTTATCGTAGAATTAAAAAAATATGGTTTTGTTTCTATGTGTTTTGGGGCATTTTTAAAACCAATTCTGAGAAGGTTTTTTTAGACAAGTCCTTTAGAAAATAAAATTAGAGACTAGACTTGGACAGGAGAAAGACAAACAAGCTCTTGTGGAAAAAAACCAAGCTAATGAGGGGTTTAAATGACAAGAAGTATAATATAAAAGGATAAAATCTACAAGTATAATTTCGAATGGCTCTTCTGCTATTAAAGTCGAATTAACTAACACCAATTGTATTAATTCAAATGCTTCAAAATTGACGGTTAAAATTGGAGCTACTCTCACGTGCAATTAACTTTGTAGTATTTTATCAGGAAAATCAAATTCCTTCGGTTATATCATTTGGTTTGTGTATTCCAGCTTACAAAATATTAAACCATGTGAAGAATAATTTCTTGGCACCAAGAGGAGTTAAAACTCACTCTGTTTAATCATTTGAGGCAGACACCGAATCATCGTAAAAAACCCGAACTCAATTCTTTTGATTTTGGCTATCATAATTAGCCTCAAATTATAGCTTAAGGCAAAAAAACAGCTATAGTCCAGTTTGAATGAAGCGTATTTTCTTTAGAATGGTGAGATATAATGAAAGCGCGCTCTATCTAAGTCATTCATAACTAGAGTTTAAAATCTTTTGAAAGAAAACAAGATATAGTTTCTAATGTGAATTATCAGCGCTTATCTCGTTGTTCTGTAGGCCCTATCTTGTCGTTACTCCAGACTCGATGTCTACTGGTTAATAGATCCAAGTTGTACAGTTCTAACTGTTGGTTTTTGTTTACTCTTAAGGCTTTCATGAAATATCTCATTCTCAGCTGAAACCTTAGTATGAAGTTAACATTTCGTCTGAAAGGGGCGTAAGTCTCGCACTAATATCATCACTGGAGACTTAAAACTTCATTTTTGATGGAAGTCCCTGAAACAGTATCAGAGTCTTTCATATTAACATTTTCTAAGTTCTCTTACAAGCTTTAATAATATATTCAGCAGTCTGGTGATACAAGTATTTCTTTCCTCACAAAAAAATGATGTTTTGCTTTTGAAATGAATTAATCCAATAAGCCCCACCCATCCCCCCCTGAGCATGAAATATAGATTTCGAATTTAGAAAGGTTTGTTTTTCCGTTTTCAATTTTATATCCCCGTGAAAGCAACCCAGGCTCGTTTTAATCAAATCTTAGTGTGGTGTGGTTCGTTCCCGTCGTGTTACACACAAAAGAATTAAAAAAGAAAAACGAAAAGAAAACGGGATGTATACAGGAAGGTTGGGTGGGCCTAGTTGTCAGAAGCAACATGGAACACTCAATCATCCCATGCTTCAACAAAATTACCTATCGACAGTAAGTCGGATGTAGAGTGCATTTATCAGCATCAAATGGTAGGAAGCTATCAAGGGTTCAGGATGTATGGCGGCTTTGCTTCTGACCCCTTCTAGCTATCACAACTCGAGATCGCACTCGCTAGATAACCAGTGAGAAAAGATTTCTTCTATTACATCAATTACCAACTAAAAATACCAAAGCAAAAATGCCAAGCACTGCTGTGAACGTGAACTACTTGATGAGTTCACCTTTGGGCCTATTTCGATGTAGTCAATTTAAGGGGGTCGGTCACTAATAATAGGCTCCAGTCAAACAAAAGCCCGTTGATAACTTCTGCTAAGGAGGCCGAGAGATCTCTCTCGTGTCCTGGACCACGAAAAGCAATTCAAGTTGTTTGGTCTTATCTTAACATAGAACTTAAACAGTCGGCTAATTGCAATCAGTAATGACTGTTGCCACGCAAAAATGTCCCCACAAAAAGTCCCCACAAAACTTGTCCTCGCTGTCTACACTTTCTCTTCACTGATTGGGTGTCGGGAAACATTACGTCTGGCATTTTGATTCAAGCTAATTCTCTGTAAATATTTCTAAACAAGCATGAAAAAAAAAAAAACTTAAAAAATATCACTTCACAATTGTTTACTCCTGTGAATGGCATCCAAAAAACTTTTAAAAAAGCTAATTTCCATTTCTCCTTGATTTGTGACAGTTCCTAAAATATATTAAAGGAAATGTTTTTGGCACTTTATATATTAAAAAAACTACTCTTAAAAATACTTTATGATTCTAATACCTTTTATCTTCGTAAAACAATTTCTGAATATAGGAAAAATAAGATACATATAATTAATATTATTTAAAACTTATTTAATTATATGGGTCAGTTAAGATAAAATTCAATTTCGAATATCAATACAAAAAATAAATAGAAAGTCGAATACAGATAAAAATAAACTTTTGAAATGGACTTGAAAATATATAATGTTATGTTTGGTGTAATAAAAGGGATATTTGAAAATTGTTTTGAAATTTTGAAATATTATGTTGATGTTATACTTTTTACAGTGTCAAAAAAAGTCGCTTATGTTCTTTAATGAAAGTATCAACCGACCAAAGAAAAAGGGTTCAAAAAAAATTGAAAAAACTCCGGACGACAAAGTACTAATAGTTTTACTTTTATTATTTTGATCAATTTTTATCTGGTTCTAAATTCCTGACGTAGCTCTTGTACTATTCTTAGCTTGATATAGAATAAGTATGATCAATAAAAGTCCAGTTCCATGGCTCATTAAATTGTATTCCTCTCAGATTGTAAACAAATCGCAGGCCATTTCCGGTCACTCGATAACTATTTTAGTTCATGCTATATTGAAAGTATAGTAGCCAAGTAGGCTACCTAAAAGGGTCCACAACAAACCTGTTTGGCCTTTTGGGGGTTTATTTTGGAAAAACTGAAAAGGTACTTAAATGTATTTGCCGATAACCCGGTATTTACTTAGTATTAATCCCCCGGTTCCCAAGGTGGTGAAGACATTTTGAAAATCAGGGTTTTCCAATGAGCGCAAAACAGTGTGATAGAAGACGTAAACAGTGAAGATAAGAATGAGTAACGGAAACCGTGCACACGTATATAGTTCAGCTGTGGCGTTCTCCAACTGCTCCGAAAGACATAACATTGACAGTAAGACCCAAACTTGCTACCAAGCGCAGCGGACATGTCAAATAAGCCATTTCAGAAATCCTAACGTAGATAAAAGCTTCTAGCCCGAGTGTTTGAGCGTAATGGTATTGTATGGACAATCTTTGACTTGCACCCTTTTAGTCAATGTCTTTATGAGTTAAAAACTTGACAATGACAGTCAACGTATCAATTTGTTATTAAGCTGTCGGTAATAAATATATGCAATTCCGGGTAAAAAGCTTTAGATATTCTTATCCTTGGATTTCAAGTTTTGGGCGGTCATATCTAATAAAGCTATCGAGGGAAAGGAAATAAAGGGATTTGTTCTAAATAAAGTAGAACCTCAAATAGCGAGGACAGGTGGAGGAGTAGATGGGATATTTGGGTTCTAATCCATGTACAGCCCCAACATGTCGGACTTGTATCAGTAGGGAATCTGTAAGGCTACACTGAATGGTCTGTTTTAACTTATTAAAGATAACCGAAGTGAATGCATACATACATGTCTGGACATTCTCTGACTCTAAACTAAGAGTCCTCAAGTAGGTGATAACCTGTTCGATTACTAGATGGAGGGCAGGTCAAGAAAGGGTTATGTTCGCGCCGTGTTTTACTTGAGCGAAAGTTCGAGATGATCACAGGGGAGAGAAGTCAAATAGAACATCTTCTTCAAAACAACACCATGAACTCTAAAGCCTTTCTTCTTAATTTTTAATCAAAATTCCATGAGAACATTTCTAAAGAAAATGGACCAGCCTTGTATCGTGTTTTCTTGTAGGAAAATCATTTAAGACCCGACTACTTCGCAACGGGAGGTGGACATGATGTGAAATGTATACATTATAGAAGCCTGAATGCAAACGACCCTATCATTCCTCTATACAAAAATAATAACTTGCTTTATCTCAATATATCCTATATTTTTTAACTATTCGTATATTGTACTTAAGAGAATAAAGTTCATAAATATGAGGAAAAACAACGCAATTAAAAAGGTGGATTTAAGTGAAAAGAAAAGGGACAGACATTTTATTGATTTTGGAGCCAGATTTCCTAGCGAAACATTTTGTTCCTTTCAGAGGTTTTCGTCTGAAACCATTAGAAAAATCTTGTTTGCTGTTCTTAGAAAAACGCCAAAAGAAAAAAATCCGAAGGATAGAACGAGAGTTTTCGTTTAGTTAGCTGTAATTTTCCGCCATAACATTGCTCGATGTAATATCTTTGTGAAAAAACCCCTTGGGATATCGGCTCGTTTCAGCGCTATAACCATTGTTCGGCCGAAAACATCAAACGCGTCGGCAGAACGACACTCCATTGGTAACTGTTGAACTGGCCGAGTTTGAAGGGAAATAGGTTGATGATAACGAACACAATGTAATTGAGAAATAGTCTAAGCCAAACAGGTATTGGGCAAGAAATTTCATTAAGGAACAGCCGTTCTGGTGGCTAGCACCTTCGTGACAATTTCAAATTAAAATAAAATGGCTAAGCTTATATTATCGACGTTGTCTTTGAGGCATTTCGAGGATACAAGCAATTAACCGGGCTAATTTTAAGGAATATTTCGTGATGAACCTCTGATTGAGAAAATCTCCTCGTGTGGCAATCTCAATCACATCAAATTCATAGTCATGAAGATACAGGTTGCCTTGGAAGTCGCAATACTGAGAAAAGTTCTTTAATGCTTTGTCGATATTTTTACTTGGTTGTCGGTTCGTTCTTGACAGTTCTCAGAACGGTAGTGCCTTATTAACCACCGAGCTACAACACTAGCCTAAGAGCTACATATTCTATGGAAGAGTGCATTGACACACCCTTTCACTGGTTTCGTATAGTTCTTCCATAATTTTCTCAATGAATTGATAGAGAAATCAAAACGTGAAAGTGGGTTCTAGATTAAGAAGCGAGAACTGAAAATCCTGAGACCAGGTGAGCGCTGGGATGTCAATACAAGTGTGAACTGAGCTGACTCAGTGTGAGCATTTGGTTTGTTGTCAATGAACCATTTCCCATGATGCTGAAATGAGTTCTTTTTCACTGATACAAGTTCAAAACGTTGGAACTAACATACACCCTAATCTAAATCCAGAAACACTGGCATCTTCAGAAAAGACTATGTTGTGACAAGAAGACCCCGCTTTGTATGCCTTGGTAGCATTTGCATTTGCAACTTTCGAGCAAATAGTTTTAGTATCTATTTGCTGGGAAGCTAATAAATTGTTTTCTCCTGAAAAATCTTTACTGATTCTGTACTTAAAACATTAGCAATTAAAAAACAGAGACTTGCTTGAAGGCGTTTCTATGCCTTAGATATTGTGCTAGCAGCTTGCTCTGAGCCACACAGTTTCTCCAACAGAAGCATCTTTTCTGTTCATAAGCAAACCAAGTACACGTGAGTGGATTGAAGCAGGATGGTAGACCCGTGTCGTGTTCTCCTTAATTGTCTCGTTTTCTTTCCCTTTCCGGGCAATTCAACACCTACTTCACTAACAAAAAAACTGTAGACAGGTTGGCAAAGCCGATATGTTGAAAGGAGATTTATTCTATTGCCTTTCTAACAAAGTGCCTTTGGAGGGCCCTAAATATGTTGGTCAGAACTGCTATACTGACTTCTTGTAAAAAAAGATGACTTTCACCATTTTCAATTTTTCTACAATACCCCACAAAAAAAACTATTCCAATCCAATATCTTAGCCTGCTTGCTGGAAAAAAACAAAACCAAAACAAGTCAAACTTACATTAAAAAACCCAGCAAATTTTTCAAGTTTGTGTCTACCTAAGATGTTATGGATTTGACTTATTAGCCTCTATATTTCCGACTTGATAAAAAGCTTCCTTTTGGGCTATTAGAAATAATAAAGGTCACTTCCATTAGCGAGCTCTCGGAGAAAACGAACGTGCAGCATAAATTCTAAATAATTTGGTGAAAAGCAAATAAGAGAAAGGCTGTTTCACACTGGAGGACTATTACTAGGGTTACAAAGTTTGCCTAAGAAGAATTCAGATAGAAACATAGATGGTATTTCTGTTGATCCCTTGATTTGTCAATGGGTAGTACCGTATGAGATAGGACTGAGATGTTGTAGGGCCAGCTAAGCTTACTAGCCAGCCACTAACTACTTGAAGATGAACACTAAATGAGCTTTGTGATTGACAATCGTAATGGATGCCTCCAAATGCAAACATTCAATTATCAGAATATACACTAAGCTGTTGGGGCTTCAACTTCGGTGCCCTTGACAGCTATTCCACAGTTAGGATACAAGATTAACGACCAATTGGTATCATCCCATGAAGAAAAGAAGGACTCTTGTTTTGGTCTTTAATTCAAGACTACATTATACCATTGATTACCTATCTTTCATAAAAACACTAATTAGTCTTTCGTTAGGCCTTTCTTCAGCGAAACAAAACACCAAGGTCTTCGGTCTCTTGGTACTTGTAACGCTTTGATTATTCTATTCTTTAGTTTATCCATATCTATAATTCGGCATCTATTGCGGTTAAACGTCCTATACTTGTATTGATTTTTGGTTTCCGTTCGAGTAGAACCTCTGAGTGACCGTTTACGGTAGCCATCTCTTGCCACCCTATGCGAAAGCTTCCCGCTGTTCTCTAAAAGTTGTATAACACTTTCGAGGGCCTAGAAGTGATTCTTAGATTGATCTCTTTAGCTAACCGAGCAGTTAGCCATTGACAGACGGACTTAAAACCCCAGTGGCGCTCTATCTACCCTTTTAGACTAAACTTGAAAAAGTAGACCTACATTGTATTCAGATAATCTAAGTCTGTGTCACTAGGATTGTGATAGAGAGAGAGCAATGTGACAAGTTATGAATGTTGCAGCAGTCCTCATAAAAGTTAATCCCAAAGAGTTATGAAATTGAAAATGGAAACTATTAGGAATAAAATTCCGAGTTATAGATCGTTTAAAGAGGCATTGACTATTAACACGTATGTCTAGGTTTACCGCGCGTAGCCAAACCTGCTGAGGATGTAAACGTGCATCAATCAGACAAAAATCCTCCAAGATGGTCTATTATTAATCCAACATCTTTCTCTTGTCTTTGAAAGCAAGTCATTTGTAGATAGCATTTCTAATTTGCGCCCTCTAGTGCTATTTCAGAGCAGGCAGGAGGGCTTGCTGAAGGCTACCACAAAGGAAACCGATGCATACTTTACGCGGTGTATAGATCTAGCCATGTTGTAAATTTTATAATCAGCTCAGTGGCGGCATATTATATAGACGAGAGAAAAACAACACAACATTTCACGGTGTTGAGGAATAAGAATTAACCCGAAATGTCGGTTCTGTCAACGTAACAAACCTACTTCTCGCTTCGAAAAAGCTACAATAATTTACCATTCTCATTAAGACACTAATGTATATCATATTAAAAGTTGTGCCGAAAGACTGACTTATGTAAAAACCTTGTTGATTTCATCAAGGCTGGAGCCCTGAAATCGACATTGAAGTGGCGATCTATAGCTGCCTAATTTAAGTGCCCTGAAAAAAGCTATTAATTACGAAAATGTTTATTGAGTACGGCCAAGTAAAAACAGTGTGTAATACGATGAGTTTCTACAAACATTGAATATGACCTTAGCGTATGCTGAGGTTGGCTTTCAAAGCAAGCGTTTGACGGAGTACTCCGAAGTCTACGAGGATGCAGCCAGCGAATTATTGTTTCTACTAGTACAAGACGAAGGGTACTTACTTTTCGTAGTCGTTTCTACAATAAAGCTTTCGGTCCTTGCTAAAACACGACCTAGAAAGTGGAGTACGACAAATGCAGCATTGTAGACAGCTTTCGTGCCAGGCTTCGTCCACCACTTTCATGAGAAAGCGGTCCTCAATCGGCTCGTTACATCCAGTACAGATATTCATCCTTCCATTTTGGCTGCAGCCCGAAGCTTTGCCTCCCCCTATTGAATAAAAAGAATCCTAGTCTTAGTAAGCAAGCTTAGGATAAGTCCTGATCAATAATAATAGTCGTGTTACGGCGCTCCTTACTGTAGTAGGGTTTGCTGTACTCGTTCTCTGCCATAGTCATTGGGATGGGAGGAGAGGCACTCAACCCAATCTTAAGTCAGGTTTCAAGCCACTTGGAAACAAAACCCGCAAATAAATTGTCTTCTGCCTCTCTCCGAATAAATTCAATCTCTGGCACTTAAAATATGACCGTATAATTTTCCTAGTCTCGAGTCACCGTTCACCAATACCCCAGGACTTCACTGCTCAGAGATCTCAACCATTCAGTGTTTGTTTTTTTTCTCTCTCTTAAATTTCTTTTCCAACTTGATTTCCTTTTGAGCTTCCTATCTGCCGGCCGACAATTTCATCAGGTTCATACCACCTGCCTATAAAATTGGAGGCTTTCAAACTCTAGAAAAATACTGTTACAGTTTGAGAAGTGGCGTATATTCACGGGTCGCGATATTGCCGGCCCCAATTCACCCTGCTAAGATGTTTATAGTGGGGTAAAAGCTCCGCGAATCGTAGCTGGAAGTTGACTGTGCGGAGACCAGTCCTGTTGTATGAGTTTGACACCTCAACAACTGAACTATTGGTGGCAAAGATGAGACGGCAAGGCGTCCTAGCTTATTGTTCTCTACCTAATGACATATGACGTTTTGATTGATTGTCATGTGACTCGTTCTTGGCTTTTGCAAATGATCACTTCCACGTGCACAAGTGACGGAGGAAAGTGAGTTCATCTGACAACCCTTTTTGTGGACTCGTTCAGGTTCGATTCAAAGCCAAGCAAGGATCCTTCGAATCTATTTATAGTACGGTAATTATTCCGTGGCTCGAAATAATTAGTTTACAAAAGGCTTATTATCATACAAAGCCGGCTTGGTCAGTCGGTAGCGGAGGTTTGAGATCGAGCGAGTTTTCTCCGTTTATTCATGGTAATACCGGAAATAAAAAGGTTACCAATCAGATAGCGTTCGAACAAGCCAAATTCTAACCGTACGCTGATCAGAAGAAAAACACACGTGCAAAGGAGCAGTGACTTGCCGTTCGACACCTGCACGACAGCATCGGTTTTTCCTCGAGGATTATTCTCTTTCCTGAAGATTGTTCCACTCCTAACAAACAACCTTTGCTGCTATATGAAGAATCAACGCGAATTTTCATATGTATTTGCCACGAAGTCCCTTAGTATCATGTTACATGTATGAAAATAGCGGTGAATTATTCACAGCGTTTGCGTCTCGTGTTTATTCTGTTTATTCTGACTTTTGTTGTCACGGCGGTCGTAATTTTGAAAGGTTGCTGACAACTTGAGCTGTCGATCAGAAGTAGCCTTCCGACTTGTGAAGAGTACGCCCCCCGTATAATCCTATACCGCCAATTGCAAAGAATCGGCGGTATCGTTTGATAGAAAGCCAAATATCGCGACCAATTGACACCAAAGCCACCTTATTTTCCCCTCCAGTGCCGATCATATTACCAATTCCCAACAATGCAAAAAATAAAGTGTCTATGAAACCGCAACTCACAAGGAATAAAAGCACGAGTTACGAGGTTAATCTGGAGGTCAATAGAATTAGATCCGATTAATACTCGAGGTCTGAATATTTTTGTGGATTGTTTTGTATGATTTGACTTATTTTCTCTCGAGTTCTTTTTGAGAATAAACAATGAATCGGCGGGACCGGTACTTGAGACCGGTTAGTAAAACTGCTTAAAGTCGGATCATTTGAATGAGTTCAAGAAGCTGCTAATACGACGTGGTCACCCGACAAAACGTATTTAAGAAAACAGGTTCTTGTTTTGCGAAAAACTCGTGTATTGTGAACAAGAAGCGACGCATTCAAGAGGGGTCGCCACTTACTTTCGATGTAACTGTCAAGAAAGTGGGGACCAAAACGTTCGACTGTTGACGAATATATTTATAATGTTATTGCAATCGCAATGAAAACACACACAGCAAGTGGTTGTCGAAATCCCAGACGAGCAATCTCTTCCTTAGAATAACAAACAGCTCCAGAGCCCTTGTTTGTTGTTTAGTCTGTGTACATACATACATCTGGAAGGCAAATTTCGCCGGCATCGGATCAATGGATCTAATTAAGGGTTCTCTTGATTTTCATCGATGCAATTACCAGCTATTCAAATCTAAAGTGGTTAATACTATGGCTCGGGTAAGGGAAAACATAGACGTGGTGGATAAATATGTCGTATATATATATATGTATATATATGCATATGTGTAAGCACGCGTGTGTTTGGAGGTAAATACATACCAGGACATTCAATCGATCGACAGGGCAACTGTATGAGATGGTATAAATCCATTAACAATCAAGGACCTACTAGCTTTACTAAGTTGTTGGGGGGCAACTGAACTGTATGAGAGGTCGAGTTAAGAATCTCGCGTGCTAAATAAATCCACGGCTTGTTCCGGCGGAGGATGAATACGGAACTGATAACCGAGGGAACTAAAAAGGATTAAATCAAAATAGCTCCTGATTAATTAGGGGCTCAGTCATAAAGATACAGAGAAGTTGTTTTTAATGTCTTGGTATTTTCCAAGCCATCCTGAATTCTTGCTTCAAACTAATCACGCCTCCAACTTCTTCATCAATCCCCTGTTGCTAATCTTTCAGATCTCTCGAAGAAAATAGCTTTGGGAGTGAGCCATGCCGATGACAGCTCAAGTGAAGGTCGACTAGTCTACAAGAGGTTGAGATCTAGTGTGAGAGAACTTTGGTATTTTTATTTATCTCCGCGGGCTACTGATTCCCAATTATTCTTTAGTACATAATGACAATGTTTAGCCCCAAGTGGCCTATCGTACAAATAGTATAATTATTAACTCGCGTCAAACGTATTTATTTGCTCATGGCTCGAGGCGACATAAGTAACTGATACCCTCTCATCTAAAAAAAAGACAAGTTTGACGCGCGTACACCATTCACCTTTTCACGAATACAAGTCCATTTACTTCAACTCAACAGACACAAATTTCTTTGATCATAAATCTTGGATAATTTCGACGGTTTTTAAAGCGTTTTCTCGCGTTATTTCGGCATTTTTCTTTGCTTTCCGTTTTTTGTCTTGCAGTAATTTTTTTCTTTAGAGTCGGCAAGTATTCAAAAGTTTTAATTGTATAGTCTATTGTAAGTCAATTGAACTCAAACGAGTAGCCGGCGTCTACAAGGATGCCATCGAACTCTATCATGAGCACTCGATTCCCCACGAAGTACCTGTTTGAAAATGTAGTTGACTCCCGGCACAGCAGACCTTAATTATCAATATACAAGATCGACTTCAACAGTGCTATAAATTCTATCAAAAACAAGTTAGAATGATTAAGACTGTGCCGCGTTCACCTTTGTCGGGTCCCACAAACCACAAAAGGTAATGTTATGCTAAAATATTTCAAAGAACTTCATACAGTTCCGCCAACGTCGTTGCAGCTGCCGTAATTATTTTTCTCTCGACTCCTAAATAACTCTTGGAACAAATTTAGGTGACTAACTTTCAGCAGCCAGGCTTTAATATAAATCTCTAGGAGGGGTGTGGGGCTATTTTATTGCTGGAGGAACCCCGAATTGATGTTTGCTAGTTTGACGCATTTTGACAGCGAATGACAGCTAGATTTCTGTGTTTTTATGAATGAGGCTCACTTTATCAAAGGAGATACTTGAACAAGTAAAGCTAGAATGAACAGTTGTTGTTATCATTCAACCGAACAATGAAAGGCTTGTCAACCCTTTTTAATGGTACTCTCCAAGAACTCAAGTTGCCCAGTCACAAACAGCATTATGTGTTCCAGACATAGTTTATGTCCGCTTTGTTGACACTACTGTTTAGTTTAAGCGCTTGAAGAAAAATCTCTACATTAGGTGCTGTAATTTGATCCGAAGATGATGACGATGGAATCACGACAAGAACAAGAAATGGTTGACAAAAAAAGGCGCGCTTTCCCAAAAACATTTAGATAGCTGATAACCAAGGGTCACACCACAATTTTCTATACATTCAGATTCATACTCATTTGAGTCCACCTTGCATAACTTGATAATGAAAGGATTCAAATTCCTATGCGCACTTCCAAGTGGTTTTTGCCTTTGACTTGTGGCAAAAATCAAACATAACGAGAGAACCTTATCTAATCTGTCTCTTTGAGAGATTTCTGAGAACAATTAAATTTTTCATTTCTTGAAGTACAGATTGCGAGGGAGATTATGAAGAGACTTCCTTTGAACACCTTATGGGGTTTGTTTATACCGAACTCCTATGGCTCACACATCCACATTGCTCTTTTTCCAGAGACTCCAGTTTTCCCCTATTTGATTGGAAATTCGGTGGGGTATATTTAAGACGGCGTGAAATTACAACAAAAATATACAATTAAGAAGACGATTTGATGACAACATTATCAACGTTCAAAGAAAGCGCAAATTCTCAGTTTCAAGATGGAATGAAATTAGCTCGTTACAGAGTCATATAATTGGCTGATAGAACTAAAAATTTAATAGACTCTTGCCCCACTAAAGGAACCTTTTGATTTATCGAAATTTTACCTATCCCTTATCTCTTGAATTATCCTTTCGTTGAAGTCAAAGCGAACAGTCAAAATAAAAACACCATCAGCAACAGCAGTGGTTTTATCCAGGCAATCAATTGATGCTGATTACTTTAAACCTGTCCCTTTTGAAAACCCCCAAATGAATACCTCAAATTTACAGCTGATAAGATATTTAAAAGCCTTAATGCAAGTCTATTGAAAGATTTGGGGACCACTTACAACGTAGGAATAGGGGGAAAAATTGCATTGATTTAGTATGGTGAAGATGAGTTCTTCAATGTTGTGGGGAGCAAATTTGCCACAATTTCTTGACAGCGCAACCTTAATTCACAGCTTGCTCTGCTCGAGACTTAAATCACAAGACCCTGAAACTCAGCAGTCCTTGAAACCAATATTCCAGGCCTCGAAAAACTTCTATTCTTAATCCTCATAAATCTGGCCCTGTCTATGATGTATCTTCTTTAAGACGAGCTACGGAAATAACTAAAATGATATTCAAAGACTGTCAATTCCAACGCTCCCTGCCACAAGACATTCTTTTTGCATTGCTCAAGAATCCTCAAATCCTGTTTCCCAAAATTGATGTCTTTTTACGAAGTAAATATGTCTATAACATTAAATATATAAATCCTGGTTAGGATAAGCACATCATTGAGGAATCTTAAAAATGAATGTTTGGAATCACTAAGATGTTCACAAAACACGAAATACTGAGATTTTTCTTCCATATTTATATAACCGTACAAAAAGTTTGAACACCTATTTCATTTCGAAGCCATTCGATGCTGAAATCTTGATTTTAGTTTTTAGTAGATTGCTCCTTTTAAATAAGTGCTCTTTTAAAGCATTTTTGACTTCTGTGAAAAACACCTTAATACTGCATGAATACTATGTGATCAAAATATATAAGAAGCTTGGAAGCGAACAAACATATACAAGCGTTCGTTTTTATGCTTTATTTCGGGATTTGTACTATTAGCGACTGGGAAACTGATATTTTGTACAAAATTTCAGAAATTTGAGAAAGTGAGGTTTTTGCTGTTCTTGTAGTTTTAAGAGAAGGGGGAAAAATACCTGTAAATTTTGACTGTTTGAAATTAGTGGAGCACGAGAGTTGAAAGGACTGCATTGATTTTTCTCAATGGCTGATTTCCGTGACCTTACACAAATAAAAAGACCTTAAATAGGAAGTGGCTTTTGCGACAAATTGCCTTGAATGAAGTCAATACTGTAAAAATCCAAGTCGTAGAAAGGTTAGCGAAACGGACAGTTTTCACCGAGGTATATATGACAATGCCGGGCGAAGCGTATCGTTTCTGATGCTATCTCTGCCTTCAAGACCATCAACTAATGAGTGTTTTGTTAAAAGAAAGGAATCAAAGCCATGAAATTGCTTGTCTACTATTAGTGACATTTCTGGTCCGAGAACAATTCTAAGATTGGTGGGACAGTGCACACGGTCTCCTCAATACGCGAAGACGAGATCCAAGCTTCCTTGCTGTGCCAAGAAGGCATAAACACATCTCTTACGAAGCTTGAAATTCTGAAAATAGCTTCGTCGTGTCTGTACGTTCGTCTACGAAACATTTATGCAAAGTATATCTGTCATTTTAACCGGCAATAGTGAAAATTCTTTCGTTTATCTGTTTGGTGGAAATGGGAATTTGGAATACAAGACGCTGGTTTCAAAAAGCAAGCGACCTTTTTTCTTTATGGAACTCTTGGTCTTATTTAGGACGCTGTGTGATACCAGGGAACCGCGATGGGTGTACAAAAAATACAACATTCAACCACTTGACCAAGATTCTCTGAAAAAATATTTTGGCAAGAGTAACGGAATATAGGATATATGGGATCGGAGCTGTCAAATGATTAGGAAAAAAGACAGATCCTATATTGATCTATTCCTGTATTTTGGGAATTTCGGTGGAGCAAGACGTAGGATTTTGATTAGAACCGTTAGGAACTCTTTGCCTAGTGAGAAAATAAAATATATGGTTCCTACCTAGATCTGGCGGACTCACATCCATGGCACTTTTCCCTCGAGGACTTGGCAGTTTGTAGAACCCTTACGGAGTTCTATGTTGAGTGACTTTGGCGATGGTCGATTGAGTCAACACTAGAACCGGATCTTGGCTTACAGATATCCAGTTGGTCACTCATACAACTCATAAGGCGGGATTAGAGTATGCCAGCTTTGACATTAATACACACTTGAATATTCATCACTAGTTCGGTTTGTTTTTGTTTTGTTAGGATTTCTCTGCGAGGCTAATACTAAAAAAACTCAAGCTTCTTTTGCGATCAATCTCTGGCACGCAAATGGACCACGACTCCATCAATCACGCGTAGAGCATCATTCTGGACTTTTGTTCAAAACGCACACTATATGAAAAAACTTTATTGTAATATTCATGAGTTTTTCTTTGTGGAATTTTCAATGAGTTTCAAATTGTTCGGGACACGCATAATCATGTTCCCACCTACAGAATCCACCAATGGGATTGCCGGATTCTGGGGCGACTTTTATATCTATGCTATCTTAGTTTTTTCTTTTTCAAAGACTTTTGAACGCAATGACTGTTCAGAGGGTTGTAATTATTATACATAATTCTCTAAAGAATCTCGGTTTCAAAAGGTTGTTGTTCAATATGTTGAAACCCCAACTGCGACCTAGCGAATTCTTTCATTTTTGTGATTGATGTTCATAGCTGGCGAGCGAATTGGTGAATTTCTACTCCACGGTTGATATAGAAATTGGACCAGAATTCGCATATTAATTTAAAATCTATCATTTGGCGTGAAATATAAAAAATATAAGCTTATAAAAAAGGTTAATGGCTTATCTAGTCCTAACGGGATGGTTGATTAATAAGCTTCACGTTATTAAACGACACCATCTAAATATATAAATAAATATACACTTATATATTTCTCTTTATTTTAGTAGTCTGAGAAAACTATTCTTAGTTGTGGAGTTGATTTAAAAATACTTCCCAAGGTGGGAGCTCATGATTTTAAAAAAAAAATTAAAACCTTTTGTTTTTGGGAGGAGCGAAAAAAGTCGGTGAAGTATTTTTAATATTTTATCCCAAAGTGTAATCTCGAATACTGCAAGCAGTGGAGCTCGTTCCCCCTGGTTACTTTGCAATTACCATTAAACACATGAGTTCTATAGCAGCTCTGTCAATATTGGTCTGTCATTCTGCCATCGCTGCGGTGAATACAAGGAACTTTTTGACACGAGCGAGCACAGGTCATGCGGGCGATGAAGACTGCTTGTCATTTATGTCACTTTTCAAAGAAGGCCGATAGAGCAAACAGCCAATGTAAATTTTACTAGTATGAGAAAAGGTCTCTTCGGATGTTTGGCTTTCTGGATAATCACCTCCCATAGAGTGGCAGCTACGGCCTTTATGTGTTTTAAATTATTCAGTTCTTTGCAAATCTAGCAAGAAAGTAGTGTCAACAGTACACAAATCGCAAGGAAACGCTATGCGTTATTCACCAGCTTCCAAAAACCTTATTTACAAAAAAGAGACATTCTATTTTGACTTGTTTCTTGTGTAACGCGGGATTTCTTTAAGAAGTGGCTTCATCAATCTAGCCAGTCCCTATGGGGTGCAAGCTGCTTGACGAGAAAATCTTGTTAGAGGAAGATTTCGTGTAGCTTGTACTCTTGCTTTTCTATCGTCCTGTCAGCCTTTGTTGAGGTTAATCGAATTGAAAGCTCGTCCTGTGTAAATATATCAGCTCTCTCGTACCTATTTCTCACTACAAGTCCTTGAGTTTCAGCGCTATTGACACGTTGTCCTGCGCGCCTTGTATTGATTGTTTAATGCCTTCCAAATAAAAACAAATCGAGAGTCGAAAATTTCAACACTTTTGATTGAAACCTGGTTCCGACTTTTTTGTTTTCTCTTTTTGTTGAAAGATTAGGTTTTTGTGCAGACCGCCAAAGTCAGTTAACACAACGAACCCTCTGTTCACTCACCCATAAAATGTGCGCGGACAAAACAATTAATTTACACTCCACAGAGATTTCTACAATTTTAGTTGGGAACAGCAAAAACCATCTTTATCAGGGTTGGGCAAAGTTTGTACAAAGTAGTGAGTTTTCACCAGGGAAAACGGAGAGTTCTCCAGGTCTTTTGGCTTTCTTTACAATGCCTGAGAAGTATCTGTTTCACTGTCAAATCTAAAATGACGCGAAGCCCTAATATCCATCACATTTATTCAAATTAGACGAGCAAACAGTTCTGACTGTTTAGTTTGCCCTGAAACAACGAACAGACGTGATCAGTAGAAACGTAACATTTACAAACTAAGTTCAAATGTTTCGTCGAGATTAACTCTCAACCAAAGGAACCCTCACTGCAATTAACGCCACGAGGCGTGGAAGGGCTTCCACTGAACACCTTCTCAAACCAGCCAACTATATTTTTTTTATCGAGTGTTAATCGTATCAAAGCAATTCCGTAAACACGTACAACTTCGTACAACTTCTATCACAGTTAGAAAAGTGTTGCCCCAGTTCGCGTGTCTTGAGAGAAGGTTCGAGGTTACGCCGAGACCAAATTAGTTCCGAGCAATTTACCTCTTTGTCCCAGCGGGACTTCGACTGCGGTTTAGGGCTGTACGGCTTACACCTCTGCCGACCCGATCTGCCGACTGGATAGCTACAATAGGATAGAAGAAATAAACTCCAGAATTACATTGTTTAAGGTATTATCTTTTATTCCAGCTCTGCCGATAATTATTGCCTTTTTGGAGCTTTCAATAAGCGAAATACACCGATTGCAAATCGTATTTGAATCACAACGCATGTTATAATAAACGTGTGTTAGGGCGTGGACAAAGATACAAGAGGTTTTAACGTGATTTTTTCAAACGCGAGTAAGTATTCTTCATTAAAATTAGATAGAAAATGACAGTTTGGGTCTTAAAGTCTAGTATGTATTAGCTCTATTGATTTGAGGCGATTCGCATCACGGAAATGAACGCGAACTACTAACTATAACTTGGGCAATCGTTTGATATGTTTGCTCGTTTCTTGTTTACTCTATTCGTCTGCCATACTGGCAAACATCAATGTAAAAGACTTGGGTTCCTATCTGTATCGATGTGACATTTTTGCTATGACTTAGGATGTCGTTCTCGTTATTTTAAGTCTGGTTCAACTTACATGACCGAAAACTCCGGACCTTTCTTGTAATTATTGCTTTGTGAAGTCTTCATCGTGGACAACTGAGAAGGACCTTTTGTTTTGGATCCATAGTCAGATTTAACAGCCAAAACTCTCTTTATAGAAATACTAACTTCTTTCTTGAATCATTTAAAAGTGAGTAGAATTCAACATATTTTTATTCCTTGAGCTTTTATAGTATTATCAAAGAACTTTTTCCATTTCATCAGTGTTGCAAACAAATGCCCCGAATGAATGGCTCAGTTGTGATTCGAAATTCCTTGTACAAAAAAGTACAA
Source organism: Actinia tenebrosa (assembly GCF_029948245.1). NCBI lineage: Eukaryota > Metazoa > Cnidaria > Anthozoa > Actiniaria > Actiniidae > Actinia > Actinia tenebrosa. Next base: position 2,073,266 of record NW_028292586.1, on the reverse strand, counting down.
ATTTTTACTCAATTTGTCGTCAAGGCGAAAAGGAATTTCTCAAAATCTAGTGCATCATTATCAACTAAATCTTCATTCTCTAAAGAATTACTAGTCTTTCATATTTTTGAAAGCGTTTCAAAGGTTTCTTTTGAAAGTATCATCAGTAATCGGTGATCAACTGACCCGAACAGATCTTTATCAACAGCCACAATTTTAGCTCTTTAACCGGGGTTTCCTCTTCGAAATACTTCAGGAATCGATAGAAAAGCAGCCTTACAACCTAGTAGTTGAATTTGCTTATTAGTAAATTTAGAATGTTTGTTCATAAAAGCCCGAAGTTGTAGCATAAGCTTGCAGATTTATAAGGGAATGGCCGGCGGTGCTGTACTTTAGTACATGAAGTCTCCAAGCTTTACTTATTGATTTTAACAGGTGATTTAGATTAAAGATTCCTTTGAGTCGAATTATTAGACCTTAATTTCAAATACTTCTCAGTTCTCCTGTTGTTTTAAATTACCTTAGATCTGTTATTTCGAGGTAAAGATTTTTGACACCCTACTGGAAGTACTCAGTTACTTCACTACACGCATACTGAGAGCCTGATGTCCTTAAGATATTTTCCCAGTTATGTCCAAAAATAATCTAAATTCTTTCAGTGAAATTACTCAATAAGGATTCAAAAGTAAGTTCTTATGGTATTTTTCTTAAAAGACATCTTTAAATCCAGCGAAAATTTCACACATTGAGATGAAATCCATGCACTGCCATAACCTAAACACCGTCTCATACCATCCAGTGCAATAATCATGCCTTAAAACTAATAATAATAATACTTTACCATCATCATTAATTTTTTTCGGCTGCCTTTAGAAATATATAATTTTTCTACTTCAAATAAGTAAAAGGAAATAAAGTTCAATGTTACTTTGAAATTGGGCTTTACAGTTCGGGGGGTTCTTAATGAAACTATCCAAGCTTCCTGTTAGAACTATCCGACGCCAACAGTACCGTTGACTTTACATTTACAATGACTTACCCAACGAGTAAAATGCCTTACAAATAAACAACAACTTAAAAACCTACAAAACTATGCCTATTCTCCCTAATACTTTAATATATTTTAATTTTTGAAAAGTCTTATCCAGAAATTTGTTCCGAATTTCGTAATTAATGTTTTAATGTTAAACGTACACTAACTAAGGAAATTCATGTACCTAAAGTTCCCGACAGAAAATATTATCCAGAATAAAAGTTGTCGTAACTCCAGTTTTTAGTATCTTGAAGACAGAATAAATACAAAATAAAATTCAGAATAATCTATTTATTTTTCTAGCCAGCAGCTTTAGGGTGTGAAAACTCGACAGAGAATAATTAATTTTTTTCTTTTTGTCGGCATCTTTGAGGATTACACCGTTCACTTCTGAGGTATTAACCGATTTTCCGAGAGCAGATAATTAAAAATATCTCAGTCTGTATCTCTTTGTGTTAACAATTTTATATGATTTATTTCGATAAAAACAATTTTGAAAAGTCTGTATCGATTTGGAGCAACAGGAGAGACTTTGATGACGAAAAGTCAACCCCGTAGGCAAAGGTAGCACGGTTGCTAAGTACACCAACACTCATCCAACTATGAACAAGTACTGTTGGATCTATTTTCTTTTTAAGTTAGATTTCCATTGTTTATTATCATCAAAATTTTCAAGGCAGGATTAAATCCATTGAACATTTATTCACAACAATTAGAAATAAAAAGTTTAAATCGAATTTATTTTTTCCCGTGAAATTTTCGCGCGGGATTTTCCGTCGATGGCAGTTGATGTTTTAGTCCTCTTGGGTCGTTCACTACCTAGCTTCACTAGTCATTGTTTTGGTGCCAGATATTCACATTCATAAATGAATTTTGGTAAATTGATTGACTTTAGTTATAGCTCTTACATTTAGCTTCGTCTTTAAACAAGATTTAAACTTTTCATGGCCTTACAATTATCTTTCCATGCGGTATAGGTACATTTTCAAGTCTATTTGTTTCACCTTCTCGAGAGAAACATTTTGGAAATGATCATAAATTTTCCTCCAAAAAATCTCAAAAAAATTATCTTAAAACGAAAATCTTAGTTATTGAATACCTGGTAATAGGAAAATAAGGTGTTTTCTTATAAAATGAAGTATTAAAAAAACGACAATTCGTATAAAAAGAGGTTATGTTGTGCTGAGAAGGTGTTGCAACCCCTCTTTGCCGCCAATTTTATTGACTTTGCAGCAATACAAATAACTTAACCGTTTTGAATTTAATTTTAGTTTGAGCTTGTCATGTTTTTTGCTGATTCCCTAATCATACTTCCAAATCGCTTCCCAGTTTTAATAGTTACTACAGAAAATACTTCCTTCAAATTTCTTTTCAAAAATAATTTTTTTTTTTTTTTGGCCTAATTTTTCCAAAATTAGGTAACTAATAATTACCCTGCATTTTAAACTTAAAACTATATTTTAAAAATATAAATTATCATAAATTTTTGCCACATATTTTCTAAATCTTTTTTTAAACACACCCTCTTCTTAAACATCTTGATAAGTGTTCTTAATATGTTCCAATGAATAAAAATATTAGCATCCAGCAGCGCAAAGCCAAAGGTTTTTAATTTGTTAAATAAAATTTGTGCAGTAAAATATCAAAATTTTTAATGATTCAATTTATTTTCTTTGTAGGTAATAAAATTTCTCCTCAGACGTAAAATGACCGTGAAAGTAGCCATTTGGAAGTAATTTAAGAGGAATGCAGCCTGTCTTAAACCTCGTGATTGTATTGTGCTCATTTCTCTGTTCCGTGCCTTGTGCAATTTTGGTCCTCAATTCGCATAGCTCCTGAACAGACCGCGGTTGATCGACAGTGCAAAAAGTTAAACAAAAAATAACCACAAGTGGTTGAGCAATCTTTTTCTTGTCGTCATTTTTCGTGATTGCTGAGTCCTAATAAACGTTTCGGATTTAGCAGCTTATTTTCAATGCAATGGTAACTTGTAGAACGTACTTTTGAGCAGTCGACGTTAACTCGGTTGTTTACTTACGGAATGTAGTGTGTTTCCTGACTCGAAGAGACAGGCGGTTCCGTAAACAATTCCTTTGGTAAATGAAACTTCTGGCCATGAAAAACGCTGGGCTTACACCATCTTAATATCATTTTACTCTCCCGTTTTGGGAGTACAATCTTACCTGGTTCGCCGCGATATTGCTCTGATATCATGTGTAATCTCACAACGTTCTGGTCTTGTGTCGTTCTGTTTTTAATTGCGAACACCACCTTCCAAACCCCGATCCTAGATTGAGTTCCAAAGTAGGACTCTAGCCTTACTTGTGACATGGGGATTTTTTTCGGCTAAGACAAAAGAATATCACGAACAATAGGTACTAGAACTGGACTTTTGTGCGACGTGTATTCAATTTTTTATTTTATTTTTCGACGAAATATATTTTTTTGTTCACCTTTTTTTTTTTTTTTTTTTTTTCTTCTTTTGAACCATTATTTTCAAACAATTATTATTGATAACGATAAAAGGTGTGCATCTTGCTTATCTTAAACTGTTTTTTTTATTGCCTAATTGTCGGTTCATTGTTCTAGATTCAACCATCAATTTGTGAAACCGAGAGCAGGTAGGAAAAATAAGGTGTTAATTCAAAACTTAACAAAGAATGAACAGAAATGAAAGAAAACCCATCGGAGTGATTCCATAAAACAAGACCACAATTGTTCCATTATAACGTTTTCTAATCTCTCTTAAATGAGAATTATAAAAATATTTTAGTACTAAACAAAAAGATTCGAAAATAAACCAGATTAATAAGAACGATTGTTGTTCTCAATCCTGCGCGCGCGTTCTTTCATTGAAATATATATAACCTGTTGTGGCACGGATTGGCGCTTTCGACAAACTAGAACAGATGCAAAGACCTCCCAAAATATTGTTGATTTTAACAACGCAAAACTCAATACGACGTAGGTAACTGTTGTCCATCGATCTTCCCAATTACAGGCCGTTCTGGAAGCTGTCCGGATCTTAGTATTTACTAAATATATTAGAAAAAATAAAAGATCTTTTTTTAAACGTGTACGTCCTGCGGTGTACATAATTACAAATACTAGATGTTTTCGTATCTTGGTGCGTTTTCACCACCAATGGAGAGAAAACCTGTCGAGGTCGTTTGTGATACTTTTTGTTTTGGGGAATAAGTTTTATCTTTGGGCTATTAAAGTATTAAGAATGAATAGATAAAGAGAAGTCTTAGGTTTAACATAATGATTGTTTAAGATCTTCTCCAGTAGCGAAAATGATCAACTACAGCTCTAATCTTGTAAACGCTTTTTTGATGGTCGGTTGGCTTCAAAGAAAACGTAGCATTGATAGACTTTGTGAATTATTTAGCAAAGAAGGTCGGGTTTTCATTCTTTGCTGGTTGTTTAATTCTATTTTGGCGCTTTGATGTTGTTTTTTTTTCCTTCATTCATACTATTTTCAATACCTCGAAGAAAAGCGAGACAAAAGTGACGTAGTTTATCAAAGCAGATATTTCCAGAATTTATTTAAAACAGCAACAACAACAACATGCTTGGGAGGACAATCTTTAAATAGAAAAAATTGAAAAAATACTTTTGACTTTGTTTTACCCTAGTTTTGATAATTTGCATGAAGTTTGACATGAAAATTACCAGTCAAAATATTTGTAAAAAATTAGGGAATCGAATTTCACAACACTTGTATAAATCTTAGTGTTTTTATTGATTTTAACACTTCCACGTGATTCTTTATAATTCCTTGGACATTTTTAACGAATATAAAAATATCTTGATTAAATAATAATACAGGCTTGAGATATTTTTTTTTTGAACCTGTGAATATTTTGGTGACAGCGGTGGGATTGAACGTCAAATTTGACAAAAGTTTGCAATAGAAACCATTCATGTGCAAAACCCAAAAGTCATTTTATCCGAAGGAAAATGGCCACGAAAGTTGTGGTTTGTGATTGGGAAGGTTAGCTGATATTATTGAGGTTTTGTAATCGAGCTTCTTTTAAATTTACAAACGATAGCAGCTTCGTACATCTTCTCAATGTCTGACAGTGAATACAAATTCTTTATTTCGCTAACTTATCTTAAGAAGACCTTTTTTTCCGAAAAGATCAAAGATATTAATTCTAAATCTTCTTATTCTCAGACAAATACTACACATAAGTTAATAATTTTTTGGGGGTTTAAAACAGGTATTTTTACATTTCGTTTGCTCTATAAAAAATTCGAATTCAGGTTATTCTGAGGCAGATGCTGTTAGATGTCAATAACTCGGTTTTTTCTCTGTGCTCAACATTTACATAGCTGCTCGTCATATATCATAAAAAAATTTCCAGCCGCTAAATATACGTTGCAGCTGGTCAAGATTTCATTTTCAAAGTTTCATTAGCTGGACATATTCGCACTAGATCGGCTTCACGTTCACTAAATTGCTTTTATTTACTTTTCTCGATTAATATAGGGTTGACATTTATAAAGAACATTCAAAAACCCGAGACTTTTACCCCACAAATTCGACTCGTGTAAGTCTTCCAAGCCAAAAGACGTTTTCTAGAACGTCCATTCATTGTCAAAACCCGTGGTTGAACCATTCCCCATTGAGCCCATACCGTTGAAGTCGAATTATTTGCTTTAAAAGTGCAATTTCGATTGACATATTGGCGAATATGAGGTCCGAAAAGCCATTCTGACACGTGTGCTAAAACCTGTGACACAAAAGTTTCGTCCCATACAAAGGTTCCCAAAACACCATGGTTGAAATAAAACCATTTTAATCAAACATGGAAATTATGAATTTTATTGATCTCAGACGCAAAGGATTGAAATTTTGATGGAGATATAATTTTTTTTAGTCAAGACATCACTGATGATCTTGAGTTGTTGAATTTAATGAAATCTTATTAGAAATAGTTTACTGGCTCAAAAAAGAGAAGTAAATTGATGTATAATCTTACTTAAATTCTAATTTATAATTTGTTTCTTCATTACGGCTGAGAAAACTTCGACAAATTTGCGAATTCACTTATCTTAGAATTCAACTCCACCTTCAAATGTCTCGGCCGGCCGCGATTGATACAACATATTTCGTTTTATCCCGCAACTTTTCATCTCACTAGACCTATTTCCAAGCTTGTTTAAAATGAATGTTTTGAAAACATTAATTTTGCAAAAGATCCTATCGCTCTGAAGCTCTGTCATCTCGTGTTATAAGAAAGTCGAGGAATCGTAGACGAAACAACAATAGAGTTCTATAAAGCTTTTGTCTGCCGGGTTATTCTAAATACCTCCTTTAAATTTTGACTTAAGAATTTCCCGTTAAAGTCAATCCAAAAGCTAACCTTTGGTGGTTTTGGGGGATTTCCTTTCTCTTTAAACAGGCACTGCAAAACCACGCTGAAGTTGATTCAAGATGAATTTCAATTTCGTCTAGTTGTGACATATATATTGGCAGGCGAAAGAGTTTGCTTCATTATCTATTGTTTTCTGACTTTAAATTTGACAAAATCCATCCGAAAACGAAAAGACCAGGATTTTCATTCTCATGGGACAGATAGACATAATACCATAAAGTTTTTTTTGTTTGACCAAATGTTTACACAGGCTCGCTACTTACACTTAATGCCATTTCTGTGTTTTACAAAGAAATACACTGCGCCGAGCTAGTGATTATGAAGACTTATCAGAGAAAAGTTGGGAGCGATGAAAAAGAAAAAAATTTCGAGAATCAAACAGCGTGACTATGAGAATGCTTTTGCCAGATGGCAAGACGTTTTTTAATAAGCTCTTCTATTCGGACAAACTCTTGGGTGTCCTAGCTGGAGCTCTCGGGCAGGTTGGGTCATTCGCAGGGGGTGGAAAAAGCATGACAATGATGAGTATGGAAAGAGGATATATGAGCAGAACGTAAATCCGAATTACTGGGTTTCTGTGTCTTGTAGTTCTGAAAACTTCTGAATTTACTCTAGAAGGAAACGCCAATATCCAAGAAAGGATTGTGTTTTCATAGGCAAACGTTTTAGCTAGGCTGGTACAAGGATGTCAGATTTTTACATTAAGGTGGGATATTCGGAAGCATGTTGGATAGAGAAACCTTAGAAAGCCGTTCTGCGTTGTCTCTAGGGGCAACCAGTGTTCTCAAACATAGCGTTCAAAAGTAAATAGAAAACTCGTAATATTGAATAAATGACATTTGGGAAAACAAGCCAGTGTCAACGAAAGACGCTGGTCAATAAACTATGCACCCACCCTTCCCCCACGGTTTTTTGCCTTACACACATATTTGTTCACGATGAGATCAAATTCATAAAGTAGAATAAATAATAGAAAAGTTAAATATTCTAATAAGTTTTTAGCATTAAAAATGCAAATGACTTTTTAGACCTAAAACCTACCAAGCTCGCAACAGAACTCGAAAAGTAAATTCCGTAAACTTGAAAGAATAACAAGAAAAACAGGAAACACAACTCCTTCAATTTTGTACAAACCTAGACTTAAAATTTCTGGTAAGTTTTGCACCAGCTTTGAATATATTTAGCGATACTTTTGCTTGCTAACTCAATTGCTCATTATCTGTGCCGAAGAGGTATTGATAATTACCTTTTTATTCATTGTTACCATCGAACAATAGTACATACCATCCTCTATTATTTTGATTTATCCTTTAAGAATCCTAAAAATTGTCTACTGCATACCATGCGTTATGGTAAAACTTAGAATTTATCATTTTTGATTGTTTTATCGTGATCATATTTTTTCAGTTCCTAATTGTTCTTGGGTATACTTAAATATTTTGCTAATCAGTTAATTTATTTTTCATTTTGTAAAGATTATTACTTGTTTGCGGTTCATTGGGTAGAACGGTTGTCAGGCTCATTGCTTCCAGACGGTCCTCATTCAAGCCTAAATGGATTCTCAGATGCGTCGCGTCTCAAACGTTAATTGAAACACGAAAGTACATCTTGGAAACTTGCTTTAAAATAAATGAAGAAAAGACGACGAAAGAAAATGGAATTTTCACAGGGTGTCTTCTATCTCTCATAGTGATTTCTAATCGGAATTTAGACTGAGTTGGTTTTTGAATAGGGTGGAAATCCGGAGAACCCGGAGACAAACCCTCGAAGCACAGAAAGAACCAACAAGCAACTCTATTCTACTTTTCAAGAGCAGACAGTTGGATTTTGACTCAATTTTTTGTCAACCAGTCTTGTGGTCAGCAGTCAATGACTACTGCACATGCGCATTTTGAATCTAGATTTGGTAAAAACTAGGTGTAATCATTCCTAAATGAATAAAAGTGTCAGTCATGTTGGAAGATGTTCACTTTAGGTGGCGGTTTGTAATCATTCCTAAGGGAATGAAAATGGCAGCCATGTTGGATAATGTGGGGACAATGTTCGCTATATAGGTGGTTTGTAATCATTCCTAAGGGAATAAAAATGGCAGGCATGTTGGATAAAGTTCACTATAGGTGGTTTGTAATCATTCCTAAGGGAATTGGACGATGTTCACTAATAGAATAATGTTTTTAATCACATTTGATTTAGTTTAACCATGTCTCGATGTTCTAGACACCCACGGTATTAGTCAAGGTCATGCACGGTCGGTAAACCAAAGCCTATTAAGTTTATTGAAATCCCTCCCATCCAACTTGCCAAAGGCATTTTAAACCAGTCCTTCAACAAATACTAATACCTATCTTTTCTGTATTTTATAAGTCTGCCTTCCCTCATTCTGTCTAACAATGAGCCTAACAAATCACCCAATAAAGTCATAACGATATAAAACGAATCTCAATCGAGAGAGTAATTAGAGAGTAATCGTATTTCACTGATAACAAGCTTGGGGTTATGCGTACCCGATACTTGAATTGTGCAGACGCGTCAGTCCATAAGCCAGGGTTTTAGTTGGTTCTTTCAGCAAAGCTTAGTCGCTTCCCGGAGGCACGAAGCAGTGCCATCGTCGCTAGGCATGGGAGCGTGCACTTTATAACGATACTTGATACGATCACTTGGTCACTAATAGCTATCGATTGATGAGCTAAATTCAACCCGTGTTGTTAGGAACTAAGATGCTTTAAATAGGAGTAATGCCCAGTGTTTTGTCATTTGGTATTTAGAGTATTAGTCTTATCAGTGCTAGATGACTGATTGTGCAAAGCCGTTCATCTGAACTTGTTCAGGTTCAACTGAGCTCGTCTGTCCTTAAAACACCATGAAAAGCCACAAAAATCCTTTGTTTCTTGCAAACGACCTTGCTAAAGTTTTCGGCCTAGTTTGCGCGACAATGTAACTCGTAAATAAGTTCAATTACATTTTTTAATCGGCTGATTGAAAGAAAGTTAATGCTGAATTATTTTCTTATTCTTGTCTTTGAAGGAATGTGAAGAAATGTTAAACGTAAAAATTAACAAAACGTAAACCTTTTCAGAGATAGCTCCTTCATCCTACCCTCCTGCGTCTTGCAAAGTAAATAAATATAATTATTGAATTATAGATAGGAGGGAAAAGAAGGGAAAAATAGGATTATAAATAGATGTGGACGTCTCCAAAAGTAACTAAAGCTTTAGACTCAGGAATTAAGGTCTACATTTTATACTTATAACATGACGTCATAGCCGCCATCTTGGTTGCATTTGACAAAAAGATTTATCAATGAATTCTTTTGTTATATCAACCAACAAGGCCGCCTTGTCTTTTATTATTTTACTTGGGAAGGATTGAAAATCAGCAATACCTTTTTATGCTTCTAACATGTTCCTTAAGCGCGCGTAATTAAGGACGAGTGCGCGCCTAAAGTTGTGGACGCACGTAATGAGTGGGAGTCAAGCGATTACCGAAGATTACAGAAAAATACAATAATATCTTCATTTGAAAGAATCTTCGGAATTCTAGTTACTGCAAGCACAAATATTAAAGCGTAAAAGCAACTTAGTACGTTCTACTGAAACCCTGAGTAAAATGTAAAGAGAAGGGAAGAGAAATTTTGATCACTGCACCTTATAGTTCCTCTTTCGTCGATATGAAAAATTTCCTGCTTTATTGAACAAAGTAAAAATGAAAAAAACTTGAGAAAATATGCAAGCTCGGTATAAAACAAGCCTTTATTTCGCCAGTAAACGGTTTGCAAATATATACTCAAATGATAAGGTAACTTCCGAGGAAAATTAATCTCTGGTTTGACTCCGAGGTGCGCAGTTACAGCTTTTTCGTCATTCAGTCATTCTAGTAATTCAGATAGATTTGTCTAGTTTTGAGCGTCGGAATTTACCGGCGGACATTACACATAATCTAAAAAAATCTGGTAAGCTTTCTTTATTGGTAGAAAGCAGAAGCTCATAACTATGAGTTATGAACTTCTGTAGAAAGTGTATGAATGGCAATTAAAGAGAGCAAGAGGGAATCAAAAACAATCTTCAGCAGGTTCACATGGGAAAATGGTGCGGAGATTTCAATTAATAGTTCCGACTCAAGTAGCGAACCAATCACCGTTGCAGGAGTTTTTCCAATGGAATTAAAGTCTTCGAATTGTGAGATTTTTTTAAAGAGAGCGTAGAGACTGCATTTGGCATACCATATTATTAGTACACTATCTATGGCATCTTAGCCTTACGTCCTTAAGATATCCCGAGGGCATTGTTCGAGTGCACATCCCCCCTTGCCTGCCCTGGGCCAAAAATACACGCACGCGATTCACGGCATGATTTTTACCCACACACTCGACGAGATGTACACGCCTTATTGGTGTGCAATACCTGCAGGCTTTAACCTCTCGTACTGATAAAATCACATGGCCGTAGGATGCGCCCATTCCAGCCTTCCGGCGCTGTATTCCATTGAGAAATCTTTCGTTACAAATCTTCCACAAGTGGGTAGCGACTTGTCTTATTAATCTTGTTGTAATAAATAATCCGCGCCCGAGGCAAACACCGTGCCTTGGCCTCGGGCAGGTCATAGAAGGGGATCCCGAAACAATACCCCCTCCCCTCAATTGGATATATCACGATAACGTTGACTTTAGGTAGGGCGTTTCTTCTTTGAAGGTGTGTTGGTATAACACTAAAATGGCTTCCCACTGTTTCTAGTGGCACTCTAAGGGTTTTTAAGGCGGGTACAAATGGTTACCTAATTACGAATTTCGTATGTGTACCAGTATGTATTTTTTATGTAACTGTGTGAAGTGGCCACACACTCGGTGGTGACACTGAAATGGCTTTCCACTGGCCTTGTGGCAATGAGATTGCTTCCGAGGCGGGAGAAAAACACTGAAATGGTTTCCGGATTACTGAGTGTTTTATGTGTTGTACGTGTACAGTATTTAGATTTATGTGGCTGTATAAAGTGACCACTTTGAGGTTAGCACTAAAACGTCTTCCCACTAACCCTTTGGCAATGAAGTGTCTTCCAAGGCGGGAGGAAAGCATTGAAATGACTTTCGGCCCATCACATGCATATAAAAATATTTTGTATACAAATTATGGTTTTCTACTTTTTCGAAACACATAAAAGGACGCATCTTGAGTTACAACAGAACTAATTATAGGAAAATAATCGCCATTTAACATTTCGACTTACCTGGCATTCTTTGTGACAACTTAAAACTCAGGAAAGCACTTATCTTTCTTCTTGTTCAGGCTTCACCTAAAATAAAACCGAGAATCCTGAGAAAATTAATTATATTTTTCGCGTTTCGTAATTAAAACAGATGTTGGATGTCAAATCCTATTCATCCTACTACGTGCCTTTTTTTTTTAATTCATTGAAGTCAGAATATGAACAGCGACTTCATGAACGAAATTAGTTCTATTTTCATTATTACAAAAGGCAGCGTCTTTAGAAAAATTCATTAAAAATTTTCGAATAATTGTGTAATACTCAATTTAAAGAAACTAGATTTATTCTACTAAATTTGGATGTAATTATCCTGGCGTTGGGCTTTGGAAAAAATTTTTTTCGGTATTGAATTTCGAATGAAATACAGATCTCAAAGCATTCCTCTTTTCTTTGTTTTGATAAAGATTTTTTTTCAACTGCAGAGGCGTGGCAGGCGAGCTCTAAACAGGTTTATGAAAATAAAAAATTCATATTAAAAGACTGTAAGCGAAGATAAAAAGCTGTAACAATTTCAAACAAAAACCAAGATTCAACATGTGCTTAAAATTCGTAAAGAACGAACAAACTTTGGATTTTAGAATTTGTTACCAATTTTCAAAATAAGAAATGGGAAACTCTGGTGAAGTTAAATCATTAATATGAACTTTAATTCTGCGTGAAAGCGCTGCGTGAAAATGTTGCGTGATTTACCTTCGTTCTACATTTATTACAATGAAAACCATTTGACAACCACACGTTTCCAAGCAATGTTCCGCGTGCCACTGTGGCAGTCAATTGGCTTCCAAATTTGATTGGATGGCGTTCGTTTTTGCGTGTTGTAATTGGTTCAAACCGAAAGTCATTTAAGAGCCGCCTGTTTTCCAATCAAACATTCACCTAAATTTGAACATAACATAGAAGCAAAATATAACAATTTGTCCCTTCTCTGTAGAAATGGTTTCGGATTAAAATTTAACAGTCAGTAATTCTGATAAACAAAAACAAACTTACTTGTCCATAAAGTAAAAAATAATTCTTCATTGCGATACCTCATAATTAGGCCTCGCCTTACTTATTATGTCAGTCTAAACAAAGTACCTTTGGTTTACTTAACTTTACTTTAGGTTTTGTACGTGTGTTTTCTTAGCTACTGAAAAAACTAAGAATTATTCGAAAAAAATACGACAAATAAAAGTGTATATGTCTTAGAAAAAAATTGCATTTTCAACACCAGAAAATTATACATTTCTCGTCGCGAATTTTAGTGAATATTTCTCAACTACGTAATACCTAAATAACAATCGATCGTGTGGTATGGATGAAAAGTTGAAAACCTCAACATCAGTGGAATAGTTTCTAAGCAGCTTACAGTATATTATTTTGCGGTATAATATTTTTATTGTACTGAATAGTATTAGTTATTGTTAAGAGCAAGAATTTTTTAAACTCCTCCTGATAGGAAGATAAGACATGATAAACTTTTCTTTCGAAGTTTTTTAGAAAGATCTAGGAATTTTTTTTGGAATTCATAGTATTTGATTTTGAAAACAAATAAAATTTACTAAGAATGGAATGCAGCTTAGTAAGTTTGGTAAAATGAAATATAAAGAATGGCTACTGACTTTTTTAAAGATAATTGAAACAGTTTGTACAGTTTTAAGTACGTAAATTCTACACTTTAAGATCAAAAAAAAAAAGATCAAGAATTTTTTAAAGAGTTACGTTCTTAAAAAGTTATTTTAACTTTAAACAATTTATCAAGTTATATCCTTGTCGAGAAAGACAAGTCGACATATGATTCTCATGTAGAATATTAGTCTTGACTGTTGGAGGATGAAAATTACACTGATAAAAAGTTCGAACTCTTGTGAAAATTCAATTCAGTTCAAACTCTCAGTTCAGTGTTAGAAATAGAATAAAAACGTCTTAGATTCCAGAATCCTATGTCACTGCTAACGCCTCCTCTTACCTCTGTCCTGCTAATGGCCAGACATCAGTTAAACATCTTTGAAATTTTCGTTAGTATATAAAAGTTAGATGTTACAAAACCGTCCTCATTCTTTACATAGTCTTTCAGTGTGATGTTTTCGACTGTGATTCACTAAAGTCTTTAAATGTGTGATGTTTTCGACTGTGATTCACTAAAAGTCTTTGTAATTGCGCATGTGTGGGGGGAGGGGGAAGGATCGAGATAAATTTTTTTAAATAATTTCTAATTAAGTAATATTTCGAAAAAGCTGTCATTATTTGAATAAAAATCCAAAATTCAATGCAAAGGAAAAATATGGTTCGTTTGGTTAGCCTATTTTTGGTTCAGTGTCAATTGACCAAAGTCTCGTTCGCTTTATACTATTGGCCAACGAAATATTCGCCCCTTTATTTTACTCATTTTAAGAGAATATAGATAAATGGAAACAACATGTTTCCTAAGGGAGGGATAGGTAGGGCAGAACAGAGCTGACCTGCTGTTTTCAAGCACAAATACCACTCCATGAGCACGAATTTTGTGTCGAGAAATACAGAGTTAGTTAAAGAAATTTTGACGTATCTTTCTTTGTCCCCCAAATTAAAATCGAATAAATTTTTAATGTGTTTTTTTTAGGCAACTGTAAACATAATTTGTTATTCATCAAGTTCATAGCTACAGCGACTTTAGCTTCAAGATCTCAAATCTGGAAATGAAAATTATATTTAAAAACTTTGATTCGAATCCGAAAAGAGTCGAAAAGTTACGCGAACTGATAACGGTGGCGCTGCAGTGGCTTCCCGCCTCGGGGCCAATCAGAACTTACGCGAAGACCCACGCGAATCATGTGTAGCACGCTAATCATTAGTGAGAAATTTGACTTTAAAATAATTTAAAAACCAAAAAACAAAACTTATTATTTGAGAATGACTCGGAAAGACTATGAATAAAGCTGATGTCGGCATCTTTTCATTTGCACACTCTACCGCTGTGCTAAATGGTAAATAATACCAAATGAAACGCATTACGCAGTTAGGGTCGCCCTCTAATTTAAACTTAACTAGTGAATAAGAAGGAAACTTAAATACTGTGTTTAAAAAGTTTGGAACTGTACTGACTTTCTGGACGCTTGGAAGAGTCCTTTTATTCTGGACGATGGAGTAACTCTGATGCTTCAAGTGCGGTTCCAAACGTCTTTACACAATGTTTAAGTTTCCATCTTATTCACTTGTTGTATTCAACACACCAACGCAATCCCAACTAGCTACCGTTACTCATTATTAATTTAGCTTTATTTAAAGCGTCACTTGAATCACCAGATTTGTCGTGCTTATTATTGATAGACGAATCATTCTTATTACCTCGTGGTGATTTTGTACGGCGTCGCAGAATATTTTCATCTTAGACGCGAAAACGCCCGAAGACATCCAAATCAGGACCCAAGCAAAGATACCGTATAATTCGTTAAGTTGTGGATTGAGTTATATAACCTGAAGAGAAATAAAAAATTTTGGTTTTGCCAAAGAGAATTATCCTTGGAGAATAACTAATAATGATGTAGAAAAGGCGGCTTTTTTGTTTTAGTTTTTTCCGCTAAGGATATTACTCTGTTATTACAAAGTACGTAAATTATTTTCAAACTTCTCAGTTCTGTTAGGTTTCTGTTTTTCATTTTTGAACTTAGTTTTATCATGAGTTTTTTCGGCTTTACTCAGAGGAAGCCACCTGACAAAAAACATAATTTTCCCCTTTTTGAAATATTTTTTTCTGGAATCAGCCATTATCAGTTTCAAACGTTTCATCTTCTTAATTCCATGAATCCCCCACTCAATATCCTACATCCGCCCATGTTTTTTTTAAACGGTAGCCCGTCAATAAAGCAAAGCAAATTAATTCCATTCCGAAGTTCCACATTTTTATAAACCAGTCTAATTTTTTTTAAGTATGACGTTTTCATATATAGCTCAGCCCAGTCTTTCTCGTCTGTTTATGTCATACGTTGGTCATGAGATCTGACGAGACTACAATATTTATCCCTGAAAAAATCCTTTCTTTTGTATTTCCCAGCTAAAATTCCTCGTTAAATTTAACCCTAGACATGGTTGACAGATTAAGGCACAAGTCTAAGATCTACGAAAGGCTAAATAACCCTGAACTTCGCTGTAAAACTGGGTAAGTTGAACGAAATGTAAAGCTTTTCAAATGAAATATTAAGATATGTTTGAACCTCAAAATTAATGAAAATTAAAAACATTACTTTCCATTTCGAAGTAAATATAAATATTGAAGAAGCATTATTTTAAGTCCGTTTTATCGAGATAACTAAATAAACGTTTGAAAACGGAGAAAAATGATTGATTACGAAACTTAGTAAGGACTGCCACAGGCAACCCAACCTAGTTAACAAAGTGTGCTGGAAATTTATTTATAATTTTTTTTTTTAATATGTTGTATTATATTAATAAAGGTTAAATTCTCTTGCCCTGGTGTAACCATGCTCAAGAGTGTTTAGTAGTCAGAAAATTATACTATTTGCATTGTAAACTGTACAATCATAATATTATATTTCCAAGAAATCCCTTCAATTATTTTTAAAAAGTATTTTAGATAGTTGATCAGTGCCTGACAATGCTTGAACAATGTCCTCAAGTTATCTTGATCATGCCACAGCACATATATCTTGCTACTCGATATTATATTCGACTTTTATACACACCCCTGCCTTATTAGTCAAGGATTAACACACAAAAAAATAATGTAACAAGTTTTTGCAGAGGATTTTCATATGACTAAGCCTGTTTATTTCCATATTATTTATTTTCCATACTATTTATATATGCAATAGGTGTGGATTCTATGGTAACCCTGCATGGCAAGGCTATTGTTCAGTTTGTTTTCGAGAAGTTTACAAAAAGCAACACCAAACCAGAGATGTGCAGCTACGAGGAAGTCAACTCTTGACAGAACAAGGTAATGGCTGATTGATGTTGGTGATTTATAAAAGTATTACAAAGATAAATCTACAATAGCAATCCTAATCAGGAGGGAATATAGGGTGACGTCACAGTAGAGCACACTTACCCTCACTTCTTGGTTCCTGCAATTCACATGGTAACATAACTTGTTGGTCTTATATCACAGGAAAAAAAAATGGATTCCCTAATTGGGAATTTGTTGGGAATTTCCTTGAATTACCAACGAATCCCCATCCAATTCCCAGAGAGAATGAAATTGGGAACGTGGCACTGATTTCCAATGTTAGTTTGTTGGGAATTTTGTTTTTCTATTGGGTATTAGAAGGAAATTCCCAACAATAAATCCCAACGTTGGTGTTCGAATTGGGAATTCAAGGAAATTCCCAACAATCCCCAATTTGGGAATCCGTTTTTTTCCTGTGATAATGCCAACATGCCCAGGAATCAAATCAATGGTGGCATTAAGTGCAGTACCATTGCCTCTTACCTCTTGGGTATTGGTTTTTGATACCTGGTCTCAGCATATCATATGCAGAGGTTTCAATAGAAGGTGGCTTCCTACAATTAATATTATTGCCAGGTGCCTCATCTCTCCCTGCCAGCTATTTCAAGATCAACAAAGTCAATAAAATAATAATAATGGAAGTAACACAGCTGTCTTTTTTGGAAAAAATAACTGGATCCTCTGTATATTAGGCCAAATAAAATAATTAGTGTGTTTCCTGTTGCGCGACCAACCCTAATTTTCTTGCCGGTTTTTACCAACCCTAATATTTTTTCTTTCCCAAATGCACCACAGGGTTCCCAGTAAGCTTATTTCCACTGTTGTATTAGTTTTTTTTAAATCCGACCTATTTTTCTCATGCAACAGGAAACACACTTATTTTTTGTTAGAGTTTGTTGGGTCTCTTCCTTGATTTGAGACTTTTTCTCAGGGTTCTCCTCTTTTCCTCCCACTGTATATGATATTGATATCATATATGATATCATCTAATTCTCTGATAATTTTTTTTTCTTCTAGGAACCATAGGTCAACAAGAACCATCTGAAACACAATTGAAATTCAATAAATTTGAGGAAAAGAAAAAATTTAAAACTGAATCAAAAAAGTAAGTCCATTAGAATCCCTGGTATATTAATGACTGCTCTAATAATTTGCCATGTGCAAAAACACCTTATACTTGTAGCCAGGTATCAGGAAAAATCACAAAATCAGCTACAACAGTGCAGAATTATAACTGGTATTTTATGGTATCATATAATTTGATATTCATGGTTGCTGTGTTTGTAGAGAGAGTGTAAAGAAATTGTTCAAGAAAAAGGCGTCTCAAGCAGAAAGTTCATCCAGACCTCAAGCTAGTTCTTCTGGTAATAGTTTATTGTTGTTCATCATTTGCTAAATTGTATCTAAACATAAAACATTTCCATACTTCATAAATAAAGGGAAGTTAGACAGTCTGTGGAAGGTTTATTGTGTAGGTCAAGAAAATATCCATTCCTCCGGCCACTATATAAGGGAGGGTCTAAGGGAGGGTCTAAGGGAGGGTCTAAGGGAGTGTCTATGGGAGTATTTTGGTGGAAGTATGTTGTGTAGTTCCAATACCTCCACCATAAAGGGGGAATAGACATTTACAAGGAGAGTTTCCAATTGGGGTATATTGTGTAGTTCCAGAAAATACCCATATCTCCACCATAGAGGGAGATTAGACTTTTCAAGGAGAGTGTCTAAGGAGTATCTAAGGTAGTGTCTAAGGAGTGTCTAAGGTAGTGGACTTAGTAGACTTTCTTAGGGGTTTCAAGGTTTTTTATCATGTTGATTTTTTTTTTTCTTTAATCACTTATAGCAACAAGTGGTAAAGTTCATTCAGACTTCAAAGAATTCCTAAAGACCCTAAAGCGACCAGCCGCACAAGATGTCAATGATCAGTGTAAATCGTAAGTTATTATACATGACGGGGGGGGGGGGGGGGGGGGGGGGGGGTCCGACGGAGCTTCATATTGCAACCCAAAAAAAATACTCAAACCTGAAATTTTACACCCAAAAAAATACATGGCATCAGTATGTTTCTTTACGGAACTCACTCATGCCTTGCTGGAAAAAAAATCAAACAAATAATTTTCTGATACAAAAATCAAACTCAGAGATGTGACAACCCAAAAAAATACAGGTTTCATTTCGAGACCTAAAAAAATACGTGGCTGGTCTCTTGACCCAAAAAAATACCGGGAAAGAAAATTGTCAACCCAAAAAATACGTTGGACCTCCCCATCATGTTACCCACCTGAGTACACCCCCTGGGTTCGCTTAAAACTAGATTCAAAACATGCATGCAACTCTAATGGCTTTACACTGAAGGTCTGAGTTCCGACCAAGATATCTGTACAATTTCTCTTAGAAAATTAAGCCAGAGTCAACTAATCAAATGCAACTTTCACATTTTACTGAAAAAAATGTCCATACTGGCCCTCATGAGAAGGAGATTTAAATTTCTGAGGGGTGGGAAGGGTCTGAGGAGTGTACGCACACTATTTTATAAAATCTAAAGCATTATGTACTTTTTTATATATATTTTTTTACAGGTTTGTACAGAGATTATATAACAATCCTTCTCTGTCAGTTGAAGAACAAAGTGAAATGGTCCAAGACTTTTATGCAGTAGGTGTCGTTATTCTATTCATAGAGCTCCCTATATATTTGATAATATTATTGGGAAGCATAGGGATTAATGCCTTGCTAATGCATAACCTCTCACCAATGCAACCCGGGTTCTAAGTGAGTAGAGTTGTTTTTTGTGAATCTATCTTGTGTTTTTCTCTGGGTTCTCCAGTTTTTTCTCCCTCCACAAAAATCAACTTCTAAATTCCAATCTGGTTGGGGGTGTTAAGTATTGACAGGCAGTGTATGACGTCACAACTGTTGTGGCATTTAGCACAAGACATGCTGAGCAATAAAGAGTGGCTGAGCAGTTGAGATCTCATCTAGCAAATGAGAGGTCAGTGGTTCGAGTCCTGCAAGAACCCAACTGAGGCAGATTTTTTAATCTGCTTATACACTCAATGCAGCATACACTTAACACATAGATCTTTACCGAGTGACAAAAACAAGTTGTTGCTTTACTCGTTTGTGAGAACCCATATTATTGTCTTCAATACATGACAGGGAGTATTTGGCCCTTTTATTTTTTATTTATACACTGTATAACTTTTGTAATCTCATCCTCTCTCGATGTACTATTCACCGTTCATTTTTAATAACCTATTTATTTTGTTAAATGTCATTGCAGGCCATGGCTGATCGACTTGAGTCACACGTTGCGTTCAAAGTTCAATCACAAGATGCATTAGACACCACTCTCAGTGGCATAGAGAAATATATCATGACAAAACTCTACACAATGTAAGCAGAATTCACGTAGTATGAATGGTTTAAAATAACGGCTCAAGACAATGTTCGGCTAGAACTGGAACTTGTGCAGTTGACTTTTTGCCTTGCCAGTCATTATAATAATTCAACCAGTAAAGTTTACTCAGAAATAAGGTTTGACTAAGCTAAAACTAATTTGGCCTGTGATCATGACTGGTGACTGATTAGCCGTTATTTTAAGCCCTGGGTATATGAGGATTTTATATAATAACATGGAAAGAGACCAAGTTGAAAGAGTAATGGGTTTTTTCTAAGATAATTTGCATTCTGACATTCTTCTTCAAATCCCACTCTATCTCGGAAAAGGTCTATGAGATGCAGAGTCCAGGAATCAAACCTGAGATATTGCCTGGTTTCAAGCTGATTGAGGCTGGAACCTAGCTTTTGTTTTTCCAGGCAGAAGTCAAAAGATGCTTGACAATAGCAATACCATAAATATGCATCAAATTTACTATTTCAGAAAAGTTCTGTGAGGCCAAGTCCAGGAATAAATCCTGAGGCCTCAAATGTGAGAGACAAATGTACTAATTCATGATAGTTTTGGTTCATCAGCTTTTTAATTATGAATAAGGTGGAAAACTAGTGAAAACTAGTGTAAACTGCGTCGAGGTGTTTTCAGTAAAACAGTTGATAGATAGATAATTTGTAACACCGTATGGTATGTAAAAATGAAACTGACGTTTCGGACGTTAGTCCTTCATCAGAGTAAAAACTCCGATGAAGGACTAATGTCCGAAACGTCAGTTTCATTTTTACATACCATACGGTGTTACAAATTATCTATCTATCAACTTTTTAATTATGAATTGAGCCAAGCTTTCGAGCATCTTGCTCTTCATCAGGGCAAACGGTTGTGACAATTTTCACAAGAAACACGCAACATAACAATGTGTGTGTGCTACAGTTAAATGTATCAGTTGCTAGGAGCGCGCGTGTTACAAAGGGATCATTAATTGTGTGCACTATTTTTTTTTCTATCATGAATCTAAACTCAGCTTACAAACACTTATTGGAAATGTACTAATGTTAGCTACACTGCCATTCCATGACATTTTTTGGGTGTTATTTAAACTTTAGTGTGTTTTGTCCTCCTTCAACTGATGACGAAAAAAAAGACTTGGAATTACAAAAGAAAATCCGTAGCTTCAACTGGATTAAACCCCAACATCTTGATGCTGCAATCGATGAGACAAGTGAAGAAGTTGTGAAACTTTTAGAAGACGCACAACATGACCTTGCAGAGATCAACACAAGAAAAGCACCACAAGATAAACTCAATTGCATTGTTCGCTGCTGCAAGAAAATATTTAGTATCCTTTAACACTGGAACTTTAAATTTAGATGGAATTTATAGAATTTGAATGTCCAGTGCTTGCCTTCAAGGTTCCCTGTCTCCATGATACATCCCTGATTCCCATGGGGGTCCCCTGAGACATCCTTTAGCAGTCCCCTGTCCCTGGCTTACCCTCTAAACTACTAGTGTCTCTCCCACCCCCCATGTTCCCTGGGGATCCCCTGAGACATCCTTTAGCAGTCCCCTGTCCCTTGCTTACCCTCGAAACTACTAGTGTCTCTTCCATTCCCGATTCCCCTGTTAATGTTAAAGGATAACTTAGAAGATCCCGAGACTGCAACACAGGGACGGCAAACACCATATACCATATTTCTTTTTTTTTCATGACATTTTTATGGGCATTTCTTTTTTTATTTTAAATTTTTGTGTCTTAACTTTCCCAAGAAATCATTCATCTCTCCACCCCAAGTGGAGGTGCAGTTAGCGCTGACGACTTTCTTCCTTGCTTGATTTACATTGTTTTAAATTCCAACCCTACGATACTACACTCTAACATTCAGTAAGTATTTCTTTTTCAAAAATGTAACAGCAACTATTGCTTGGAATTGTTTTTATTAGTTATATTAGTCAATCATTGATTCTGGGATACTGTCTGAGAAAAGAAATATGAAAAGGAGACAAGGTATTAAGAGACAAGACGGGAGGAGGGGAGACGAGAGGAGGGGAGATGGGAGGAGGGGAGACGAGGGGAGGGAAGATGAGAGGAGGGTGGACGAGAGGAGTTGAGAGAAGGCCTGACAATACGAGACCAGGTGAAACAAGATGAGATGAGATAAGGAGAGTTGAGAGGAGAGAAGAGGAAAAGGAAGGGGAGAGGAGGGGAGGGGAGAGGAGACAAGACGAGAGAGGATGAGGGAAGGGAAGAGGTGCCTCTCTTCTCTCTCTCTCCCTTCCCTCCTCTTGCCTCTCAATTTCTTACAGTAGTTTCTGACCACATCCTCTTTTTTCCCCAGGTATATTTCTAGGTTCTGTAATCCAAATAAACTGATGAAAGGGGAAGCAGGATATTATTTCACAAATCTGGTAACTGTTCTATATTACCTAAAAGGGAAAAAATGAGACAGTGATTTATTTTTTTCTGGAAATTGTCTAGCTGTTGTTTATAGATCATATTGAAATTTGAATCTTTTTTTACTGTTATCCTCTTTCAGTGCTGTGTTGTTTCATTTATTGATAAACTTGATGCTCAAGCTCTCTCCATGACTCAAAGCGATTTTAACAGGTGATTTTCATCTTCATATTCTCCCGGGTTATTTTGTCATGTGTCCATGACAATTTATCCATTGTGAATTTCAGGTATATGTACGGAGATGAGAGAGGGCCTGGTAATGAGGAAGAAGATTCTACAGACAAGGCTGAGCCAGAGCCCCAGGTCTCCTGCAAGGGACTGGACCTCATGAAGGTTGGTACATTGTATTTGCAGCCATACAAAACTGATGGTGAAAGAATAGAACAAATTACATGGATGAATTAAATTTAGGTTAAATTTTACCATCAAAGGAAAATTGTAATAACCAGTGTACAATTACTGCCGTTTGCATTACTACGCGGCCAACCCAGACATAAATCTGGCCATGGAGATTGCAATAGATTACCCTCAATCAAACATGTCGCTGCCATTTTCAGTTTAGATGGATGATTGTGGCTTTTTGATCTGTTTTTCCCAGTTAAATATCTTAAAGGCAGTCCTGAAAGTGATTGAAATGAGTTTGAGTGCATCCTAAAAGAATATTGTGTTTGATTGACAGCAGTCTATTGCAAACTTCACGTCACAGTTTTTGTCTGGGGTGCCTGCATAGTAATGCGAGCAGCAGTAAAAAAAACGTTTATGAATGAGTCATCAATCTTTTAAATACTTCCAGCTGAACTGAGAAAAAAGCTAGCCAATCAAAATCAAGAAACTTTGCAAAACTGTGTCAATTTTTTTCTTGAAATTAAGGATTTACAGGCCAACAAATGAAAACAATATGTTACTAATAAGGGCTTCACAGTGACACATTATAATTAATTAGTTTTATCTTTTTATTGCAATGGCAGGCATGATTTTATTTTTTGCTGGCCACTTTTGTCAAGCTCCGTGACACCTCAGTTTTGCAGTGTTGTACATTTTTGCTCACTTTTTCAGATCAGCTGATTATTCGAAAATAGATAGATGAATGAATGAATGAAAAAACAAGAGGGAATGAAATAGATGATGGATGGGATAAAATTACAACCCTGGATTTTTTTTGGCTTCATATTTTTCTTTCCTGCTTTTTCTAGGAAAATCTGGAGTTACTAGCAACACTGCGTGAACGACAGTTAAAGTTAAAACGAGATGCTCTAGAACTGCAAGGACAGATGACCCAGTTCAGAGTGAACATAGTCAAAGAGGTAAGTTAAAGACAAGACTATCTAACATCTCTCACTTGTTGCTTTCCTCTTACTGCTGCTTTTTCTCCTTCTCCTTCTCCTTCTCCTTCTCCTCCTCCTCCTCCATATTGAAATTCCTCTCCCCTCATTTACTTCTTTATCAAAACAATTCTTTTACTCAAACTAAGTTTTGTTTTGATTTCCTTGAGGTGGACGCCATCTTGGCTGGTACAAGTCATGGGAATAAATTCCTCAAATCAGGATCTTTCACAGCTACAGACACCGTCGATGGATCATCTACTACAAGCCACACCCAAACACAGTCTTCTTCGACAGGCACACCAAGCACTGCACAGGCAATGACATAACACTCAATAAATATTATCATATTATTAGTTCCTTTTATATGCCATTAGTATGATCTTGCATACAAATACAAATACTGAATTTAAAATTAGTTTAATAAATTAATAATTCATAAATCTAAAGAAAAATACCAGGTTTTTAAATCATTTGTTTATTGACACCTCCTTTGGTACAGCATTCCTCTTGAATTCTCTGACATAATTGATTTTGACTGGCTACAAAATATATGACTGAGTGGGTGGGGTGGGGGTGGGGTGGGGTGTGGGTGGGGTAAAGGTTTGTGTAAGCTGAGGGGAGAGGGGTAGGTCAATGTTATTAGGAGTATAACATAAAAGTTCATTTAGATTATGAAGTGGGGTGGGGGGAAAGCATGTGCATTTCAAAGGGAGAGGGGTAAGTCACAATGCTTCAAAAGATCCATTTAGATTGTAAAGTGGGGTGGGGATAGGCATTTGCATACTGGGGGTAGAGGGGTAGGTGACTTTTTTTATAGATATATTAAGTTACAAAATTTACTAGAAAACTTTCAAGTGGGGAGGGGAGGGGAAAACATTGGAGGAAAGAGCAGTGAAGGAGAGAAGAATTACAAACGATTTTGGAAAACAATTGCAAAGTCATTTAATGGAAGGAAACGGGTCTTTCATGCAAGGAGAGGGTCAGGTGGCGAAAGAATCAAGTATTTATAAGGGGTTATTATGATTCTATCTACCATTGTAAAAGGCCGTAGAGGGTACTTCACAATAAAGCAAGAAGTTTCAAGAATTCAAATAGAACTCCAACTTTATTTAAGCGCTAGAAAAATTTAGATATATTGAAAAAAGTTTATGAAGAATATTTGACGTTCTTACCTCAGTTTCACGTATATTGGGTCGAACCGCAAGCCGTAAATCATCGTTAACTAGTGATCACTAGTATTCAATGTTAGACTAATAATCCCAACCAATGTTTTGCCTTTTCTAGTTAACTAAACTAATTACACAAATTTTCCTATATTTTGTTTGGAAAACAAAATTAAAATAGTAGTATTGTTATTAAATAGCCAAGAGAAAATGAAATACTGTTCAAAAACCCACGCACATAAGAAACCCAGGGGGAACACTTTACTAGTTCAGATAGTAAAAAACAAGGGAAGAGGACAAAATAAAGCGCCGGGAATCAATTCTAGAAACTGCTGATGAAGCACTAAATAAAGTGGATCTCATCTAACATTTATGAAATTCTATTCTTTAACGATTATTCTTTTGAGTCGAGTTTTTTCATTATTCGTGAAGGGCTTTCCTCCTATGAAATGAAATTTCTGCGTTGTTATATGTTGCCTTGATTGTACTTGAAGTAACTTTTTTCGTGCATTTTTCGAGCTGGGAAGTATTAAATGACTGTAAATGAGAGTGCTGGAATTTATAATACTGAGAGAGGAAACCCCTTGAAGCACAGGACTTTGATAACCCATTTGATGCGAATTTAGACCATCGATATTAAATGAAATTTGCAGATTTTTATCAAGATATTCTTCATCGGCTGATCAGAAATTTTCATGATGGAATTTTTGTACTTTTCCTAATATTTGTGACGTATAGCGCATACGTACTAGCTAAATTATGGGATAAAGCTCCGTTAATTTATGCATCCTTTTGGCGGGAACTTCGAAAGGACGTTCAAAGTGTGTGAAGTTGGGGAATCATCATTACCTCTCTCACGGATTTAACACATGCAAAAAGGTAAACTATCTTTAATGGAGCACATTTATGGCGTGTTTTATCAACTGTTTAGACGCTCTTAACTACACAAAGTGTCTAAATGTCTAGAAGTTTGGCGAACGTGACTGGCTTAACAGTTACGTGACACTTTGAATTTCAAATTTGTCGCCATGAAAAATTAAACCTTGAGCTCATTTCCGAACTATTTTGCTTAGGAACACTATTATTGAGAAGTCTCCTCTTTTAGAATAGCAAATTCTAACTTGGAAATGGGAGATTTGGTTGCTAGGGAGAACGCCACGTGCGTTTTTTTTATAGAGATCAGAAGACAAAATGCTCGTTCGATTGTGAAATAGGTCGGATAGAATGACAGTTTGTCATTTGTTTTATCGCGTGATCTTAGTCTTTTGTGTAAAAAACACGCGCCGTTAGTAATTTTTCATTCTCTTAGCGAAAGGTAATGGAGAAAATCCATTTTGTAGAACGTTTACCGCTTTGAAACAAAACCTTTCAAGAAAAGCGTTGTTGTAATCGCATAAATGCTCCAGGAAACCGTGAACGTGTAAATGGTTTCCGGGCGTCAATCACAGCTAAAGTACCATATGATTGGTTTACATAACAATACATATTGTTTTTGGAGTGATCTGATTGGTTGATGGTGATGTGGTGCAGGTGGTATTGATTGGTTAGACGTGAAATGACATGCAAATGGCGTCAGCTGGTTCCTGAAGTCGTGCAGAACTGCTCGAGTCAGAAAAAATCCTCCATTTTGAACCCAAAAAACTCATGTTCTACTTGGAAATTCCTCCCAGCTAACCCAGCCAGAAGTTAGGATATTTATTCAGCAAGGCTGATGCTTTAACGAAAGGATGGCGGCTTTTTCTCAAGCCTCAAAAATCAGTAAAGAAGAAAAGGAGTTTCCTTGTGCTCCTCCGCCGAGCCCTATCACAAGTTCTCGGAGAAATTTTGACCTCTCTGTTTCTCCACTTTCTTCATCTCCTGATGAATCATATAAAGACGATGATATGGATATGAGTGATTCTCTTATTATGGCTTTATCTAGGATGAATGTCGAACAATCTTCTCTAAAAAGGAAGAAGCATTCGGAACATGAATTTTCGTCGTCGGGTTACAAGGGAGAAGTATTCGTTCAAGGACAGAAGAAGGCCAAATGTAAAAAGAAGCACGCACAGAGTTCGACCATCACTTCTCAATCTCATCTCGAAAAACTCGTATCTGTGGACCCTGTGAAAAGCTCTATATCCGTGCCAAGCACGTAAAATAATGGTTCTTGTTTTAAAGAATAAATTAGTTGAATTTTACCAATTTTACAGAGTACAAGTATCAAGTTGCTCGAATCGAAAACCTCGAACAAGTAAAAAAAAATTTTTTTTTTCAAGCTTCCATTGTCGTGTCATCTTGGAGCTTCAAGTCACGAACGAAGAAACTCAAATTTATGAACAAAGTTAAATAACACATTTCTAGAATTTTAGAGAAAACTATATGTTTAATACAGAAAAAATCAAATATTTTTCGTCGCTCAAGGCGGCAGAAAATCGCGGATAAAATAACCAATGTCGTGACCTCGTAAAGGCAGGCATTAGATCTTTTTGACATGCATCTAGCTGAACGTTTTAATGGCCTTTCGAAGAAGCTTATTTTATATAGTAAAATCTCCACAAAGATTAAAGAATAAGACTAGTTGAAAGCCAAAATGTTACGGTTGATACGTGTAAAAATCTGGTTCGGGATTTGAAGTAATTGGAAAGTTGAAAAAATGTAGAAGCGTCAATTGTACGAAGATCGTTATTATAATATTATCGAAATTGAATATCTCTCGGGTCTTAAAGAAAGAAAATGTTGTTATATAATTATATTTATCTATAAAAAAGGGTTGCAAAAATGTCAGTCTTCTTGTGTTTGATTTGATTAGGAAGTTGGTACATTTCGAGATTGAAATCTACGTGGTTGAAATTGACAAAGTTTCTTCACGGGTTTAAATCACGCGACATCACGGTATCTTATCATCAAATTCCACCAGTACGACACTTTTAATACTTGTTCTCTCAGTGAGGTTCCCATTCTTTTAGGATTATTACCTTTCGTTTCAAAGATTCCTTATCAATCTACCGCAGGGGTGTAAAAGATGTCCCAATATTTCAATATTAAAAAACCTGTTATCCTTTTATCCAATTTTAAGGCAATTTACAAAAAAATTTTTATCGTGTTACCCGTTGTCAAGCTCCTTCGTGATAACCTGAGCACTTAGAATCCTATTGTTTTCATTTTTGCATTTTTTCAATTCCCAGCTTTCTTGATCTAACTTGTTACTACAAGCAGGGCTATTCAAAGACGGAGTTATATTTTTTGTTTCAACAGAACTTCAGCAAATTGTTTAATATTCTTTTTTCCCTTTAAAGTATTAAAAAGCTAGAAAATTTTATCAAGTCATTTACGATAATTTCTTATTTTTATTTTGAATGGGTTCATAATGTTGAAAAGTGCAAATCAACGACTATTTGTGTATTTTTATCTTGTCTGCCCTTTTTCTCATTGACCTTGTCAGTCAGAACTTAGCAGGTTATTGGGAAACACATGTTTTTAAATCTTACCTTATTCACCTTTTTGAGCACTAGCCTCGCACTAGCCCAAAATATGTTACAGTCACCAAAAAGTTCGGACATTGCTAATGATTAATTCCCATACAAATTCACGGAATTTAAATAGAAAATCGAGATCTTTAGTTACTTTTCTAAATAGCAGTAAGAAAAGCTTCAATCAAGTTAGAGAAATGATATTTTGCTTCTATTTAGAGAGCTATTTAAACAAACGGATTGAATAATATTTGTTTAAAAGTCAGTACATTCCTGTGGGAATCAAAGAACAATGTCTGGACATCTTGGTGACTGTGACATCATCCAACATATTTTATAACGTGATGGCTAGCACTCAAGAGGCAAATTGTATGTCCTTGAAAAAAGTAGCTACAGTGGAACCTCTATAATACAAACATCAAAGGGACAAAATGAGTGTGTAAAATATTAGTGTGAAGGGAAATATCATTTTAACATATTATGCATCATCATGTTAAGGAAGACTTTATTAAGGATCAATCTACATGGTCTCTTTGTCTCTGCCATTGACTTGCCTACTCGATTCATAGATCTTCTACTACACAGAATGCAACAGGTCATTCAAACCAGGTTGGGGAAGCACCGGTGGCGTGCGCTGCTAATGCGCTGCCTCTCACCAATGCGGCCCGAGTTCGAGTCCTGCCGATCTCGATGTCACATGTGAGTAGAGTTGTTTGTTGGTTCTCTCCTGTGCTTCGAGGGTTTTTCTCCAGGTTCTCCAGTTTTCCTCCCTCCTCAAAAATCAACTCCTAAATTCTAATTCCATCTTTGAGCTTTCACCTAGTTTGGAGCCTAGGTCTGTTGTGTTTGTCCCATGCTGTGATACAACAGCGAAAAGCTTTGTAGATATTTGAAGGAGAATGAGTTTTTGATAGATAATTCTTGATAATTCAGTAAATTCTTGGGCAACTACACATTGATTTTAATCCTGCTATTTGCTTTGCCACATAGAATAATGCAACTAGGGTTGCTCAAAACCTCTGTATATGTCTAAAGGTAAAAATCTTTTTCTGAGAACATCAGTATACAGTTTTGTCTGTTTGAGCTGCAGCACTATTTTGGTAGCTGGATACCTTTATGTCTCTGCATTGTACTTTGCACCTTTGAGCTGACACACATTCATTAACTCTCAGTGGGACATCCTTAGAGCTTCCTAATCTTGATAGTGCTCAAGCTTGAATATTTCAATATTTTAAAGCTCAAATAAACACAAATTTTGGAAGAAAAATGATAAGCAAGTTTGGACAAAATTGTCACGAAAATGAGACAACTCTATAAAATAATTCTTGTCCATGTGGAAAAGAGTAAAAAGATTTGAATAAATATCCTTATTTGGAAATCAGTAAGAAAATCTCTTTGTTTAAGTGTCTAGTGGAGTTGAAGTTATTGGGAATAATTCCAAATCTTGTAAATTTCAAAACATTAATGGAAAACAATTTACTTCTATAAATATTGAATTTCCTGCTGAGAGTTGAGAGGACAAGGAAAAATATTGAAACATTTTTAAAGTAGTGAAGGTAGATGCCTGTTCAATAAATTCCACAATGTTTTATTTTCCATGCTTGACATAAAATTTTGTTCTTTCCACTTTCATCTACAAAACTAATATCAACTAATAAATTTGACAACAAAAGAGAATAACACGGTTTGAAATGGGAAAACAGTAGACCCAACCTAAAAAGGTTTAGTGTAAAATCTAGGCCCGGGGGGGGGGGGGGGTACTCCGCCAGAATTGGGGTAGGGGTGTTCCGCTGGGATTCTGAAAGGGGTACCCTGTTTATGACAAAAAAACCCAAATTTGTAGACCCTGTTCATGACAAAAGATATAATTAATTGCACTGAGTTCCTGTTTCAATTATCATGTCATCTCGCGTATCGGTTTTTTACGACCATAATAAACAGTTTCGATCAATATAAAAGTAGAAACCCTGAATATGACAGGAAACTCAGAAAGAACTTGGAACTTGAGTGAAATTGCATACCCTGTTTATGACAAGAAGCTCGAAAAACCATACCCTGTTCAGGGGAACATCCCCGTATAGTCCATATGTGGGAGTACCCCCCCCCCCCCCCCCGGGAATCTAGGAAAGCCCCTTAATTGTCAAGAAACAATCAACAGTGGGCAAATGTAGTAAATGGATCAGAACTCCTTTGCAATAGGTAGGTGGGGAGGTTCAGTACATACAGGCAATTCAAAAAATGTTGTCGTCGACCAGCTCAAGCCTACGCGACTGGACCAAAAGGAACTCTGGGTAGCAATCATTGAAGCCGAGTTGACTCCATAATTTTATCTGACTAGTTATGCCTGGTTTACAGCACGAACCTTCTTAGGCGAGCGGGAAGTGTTGAAGGAGACTTTTTTTAATGCCTTCATATTTTCGAAATTGTGAACTGAATCATAACTACTTTGTTTTCCTTTCCCTAAACCCAAAGACATGCATTTGATGGATTGTTTCTGGCCATTATTATCTTATTACTAGCGGGAACAATTAATTCAGAACAAATATTTAACCGCTTCAGTGGTTTTTACCCATATTCCTTTCGGTCCAGTCGCGTAGGCTTGAGCCGGTCGATGACAACGTTTTTTGAATTGACTGTACATACTCTAGCTGAGCATTGATTGAAATTTCCAAGGTTGAGGATGTTTTTATGCTTATAGAACCACAAGGTATTCTTTGGCCATAGTGAGACCTATGGAATCTTTAAGCAGTAGGGAGCACCAGCTAGTACTACCCTGTTGGGCAAATCCCATGTGAGGAGGGGTATGGTTCTAGATCAGTCTTGAGAGAGAGATACTTGGGAGAGAGATACTTAGAATATTTAATCTGTCTGCACATCTTAAGTAACCAACCAAGGCATACTGCGTGCTGATGCGTGCAGTACTACTACTTTGTGTGCTGTACTCTTAGCTATATATAGATTCTTTTTCTTTTTTAAACTTCCAAGTTTTCCCATTAAAGTCAGACCACATGTCATTCTCTTGAGAATAATATTTCTTTATTAAATCATTTTGCACAAGTTTTGATCTGACTTGAGCAAATAGTATCATACTCAAGAGAATGACATAGATCTGAAATGGGTTTAAAACATACACCAATTAAAAAATTTGTGCTCAAGGGGTAAATGTTTGTGTTAGGTGAAATGAAGTATCCAGTACATCAATTTGCACTTCTGAGGTTGAGATAAAAACTGGGCCAAGCTGGCATTGCAGTGTGGGACTGTTTTAGGGGACAAAATAGATGCAGTCTTGGAAATATGTCCCTAAAAAAGTCCAATGATGCAGTGCACAATGCCAACTTAGCCCAGTTTTTCCCTGAACTTTAGAATGGCTATTGGTGACCTTTGGGTTGGCATTGATACATCTAATTAACATACTCCCCATGTACCATTTTGGTCTCGTCTTCTATGTTATATGTTTAAACCACCCGACAGAGTGTATAACCCAAATAACATCAAGAAAAACAATGCAATTTTTTTCTCAGTTTTTATTGACCCCACAGGCTTCTTATCTATATTATCTATCTATATTATATAACATACACGAATATACACTTATTTCAATAAAGTTAGTCACCAAAAACCTAGAAAGCTGAGATCACTGAGCATCATGGGAAACTTTTCATATCAAAAAAGCATATATATACAAAGCTTTTTAATACAAACTGCAGCTCGATGATGCTCAGAAGAGGTGAGACTGTAACCGGTAAAAGATTCACAAGTCCATGAACAGTTATCAAGCGGTTGAACTTGTAAAATGAATTTACCCATAATCCTTGTCAGCCTCAGCTTTATAGCTTTTCAGGTGACTAACTTTATTGAAATAAGTGTATTTAATCTGACTTTGAGAAATAGACCTCCTTGACTCTGGCATAATGGTTTCTCAT
Source organism: Actinia tenebrosa (assembly GCF_029948245.1). Taxonomy (NCBI): domain Eukaryota; kingdom Metazoa; phylum Cnidaria; class Anthozoa; order Actiniaria; family Actiniidae; genus Actinia; species Actinia tenebrosa. Next base: position 2,040,981 of record NW_028292586.1, on the reverse strand, counting down.
TTCAGACCATGACCTTCCCATGACAATAAGATTCTTTGTTTGAGTTGTCTCCATATACATGTAGATCTCATATGCAACCAGTAAACAAAAAAATAATACTGTAGGGAATGACTGGTGGTCATAAAATGGGAAAACATTATGCCTGAGATCAGTGGAGGTTTATTGAATCTGACTTTAGAAAAGGGAGGTGATATCACCCCCCCCCCCCCAACTCTCTCTTACCACTCCCGTATTAATTGTCCTCTAGTGAGGGTGTAAACTCACCATATAATATAATAATCATATAATCATATAACCATATAATAATCAATAAATAATATTTATAAAATAATTGATGGTACATTTATTCTTTAGGACTCTTTACATGAATCTTAAGGAAATGCAGTCCATGGCTTTTGAAGGAAGCACTGGAAATATCAAGGTAAGATCTTGTTTCATGTCACTTTTTGTGTGTATCTATACTTGGTTATTTTTCCCTTTTTTAATATCAAAGAATTTTTAACATGATTAAAATTAGAAGTGATGGGGAAGGGAAAGACATTAATTAACGTAAAACAAATTACAGCTGGATGAATTGGAACAATTTAAATTTAGAAAATCTGCTTAACTATGAATTTCAGAAAAGCTTTAATTTATAAATTTAGAGAATATATATTGTGGTAGTTCCAGAAATGATCCATAACCTCCAATGGAGGAATTTGGAAATTCTGAGGGGTAGGGAGGAGGGGGGAAGTCAGAAAAAGAATAAAATTACAGTGGAAGAAAATTGGAATTACCGTGGGTAAGGGGGATGGTGGGGGTGCGGGGGGAGGGGGGGATGGATAATTTCTGGTATTACACATTGTAATAATAGAGCTTCAGATCCCTGTGTTTGTACTTAATCTGTACAAATGCTTTTCTCATTCTCATATTATTATAGCTTTGTCATTCCAATATCACTTGTTAGTTTTTCTTACTTTGTGTTTCACTTATCTATTTCAATTATTTTTGCTTAAAAGTTCCAATAATTTTTAATAACAATTTTTCGTTTTTTCAATACAAGTACAGAGTCGGGCAATCTTCGGTAATTTTATTGCCAAGGGATAAGATTTCCTATAATTTTCGTTCTCAAACGATTGGTGACTGATAATCTGCTGAAAATCAAAGTTGAAGTTGCGTGAAGTGTTTTTTTTTTAATTAAAAAGAAGAAAAAAAGAACAAAATAAGCGAAGAAAGGAACAAATAAGAAAGAAAGGAGAAAATTGAAAAGAGTAGGAAACAAGAAGTAAAGAAAAAAAAGAAAAAGGTAGGAATGACTGTAAGTAAGAGAGACTGGAAAAAATCTGGGAGAAAGAGAAAAAGGAAAAAAGAATTTTTAAGAGGAAGAAAGAAGGAAAAAACGAAAGAAAGGAAGCAAGAAAGAAAGAAGGGAGGAAGGAAGGAAAGAAGAAGAAAGGAAGCAAGAAAGAAAGAAGGGAGGAAGGAAGGAAGGAAGAAGGAAGGAAGGAAGAAAGAACGAAAGGAAGGAAGAAAGGAAGCAAAAAAGAAGGAAGGAAGGAAGGGAGGAAGGAAGGAAGGGAGGAAGGAACTTGAAAGGTTTAAAAACCAGCGGCTGCAGTTGTTTATTCAGACGTCCTTCAAAAAATCCTTAAAAACTTGAAGTGACTAAAACATTCAAAAGAGAAACAACTGAGCTCTCCATCTTGTTTACACAGCCTGTCCTCGATAAAATAAACTCCTACAAGTATCTCTAATCATTCTGTCTGATAGTGACAAAAATAGAAAAACCCAAACATGTTTAACACTCTCTTTTGACATAATGTTAAGTTTCGGCTTTCATGTTAAATAAGTATGTCAATTTTTTTGGCTCGACTCTCAACTGGATAATTTTTGGATATTTATTGATAGTTTTTAGCAAACGATTGTGGCATAATGATAGCTTTAAATTTTTCTTATGTATTTATGTTTTTTTTTTTTTTTTTTTTTTTTTTTTTTTTTTTTTTTGAGATAAGGTTTACAGCCTTTAGCAGTCGATTATTCAGCATATATACCCTTAAATTCAACCAGTTCTATTTATCCTTCCTCTGAATAACATTTCTTTTTACCAAACGCTTTAATAACCTATTTATTAAACTTAGTTTCTGTAGGCTGTTCATGAAATTTTTGTTATTATTTTCGATATTTTTGAATTTTACATTATTTACTTGAGCCAGCTAAGGTTATTCTTTCGCTTAGTTCACATAATCAGTTCGAAATGAAAGGACCTCTGAGGTTTTACTGAACGGATTCGATTCCAGAAATTTGCATCTCATGTAAGTAGAACTTGTTAGGTCTATCCTGATAATGCGAGGTTTTAATTTTTTTCGGGTTCTTCGGTTTTCTTTTCACCTCAAAACCTCAACCACTTTATTCATAAGTTATAGGCGTTCTCTGACTTTGATCAGCCCAGAGGTTGATTCAGGGTTCAATTTGTGAGTAGCCGTGCCCTAACTAGCTTTGATCAGCCCAGAGGTTGTTTCAGGATTCAATCTGTGAGTTAGGCGTGCCCTGACTTTGATCAGCCCATAGGTCGTTTTTGGAGTTCGATCTGAGTAGCCGTACCCTGATTTAGATCAGCTAAGATGTTGTTCCAGGGTTCGATAACATTGAAGTTACAAAGTCGCATTTAACGAGTATGCCCATAATCAGATATAGTTTTTGTATTCAAATCTCAATCTTTTTAACGGACAAAAGCTTGGCCGGTTGGTGTGCCGAGCTATCGGCCCCAGATTGACTGTGATGGAACGTCGCTTGTAATTCCAAGCTTGAACGCATTTTAGACCGGCTTCTAAAGTTCGTGATGTGGGAACACTTGAATTTCTCGCTGATTTTCGACAAGATTTCACCGAACGCTTCGCGAAAATTCGTGCTATGAAGTGTGTAGACGACAGGATTTAAGCATGAGCTACAGTATACCAGGAAATAACTCAGTTTGTAAGCTATCGAGTTGCCATTGTTCACAATAGCCGAAACAACGACGAACGGTATGAAGCAGACGAAAAAAATTACAGTTACTATTAAAAGTAGCTTGACTATCTTACGCTTTTCGAGTTTATCTCCATCTTTTATCACCATTCCGTTTGTAGATCCCGTGGAGGACCCCGCAGACCCTTGGGAACAGATAGTCTTGGTAAAATAAAGACCTTTTATGATATTAAAATAGCAAAGTAGGATGATCAATGACGACGTGATAGCTATAGCTGCTAATATTATCCAGTAGACCATCCTTGAGGTGTGCTGCCATACTATTTCACAGAATTGTTCTGTATTGTTCCATTCTTCAAACACGAACAGCGGGACAACAAAGGTAATAGCGAACAGCCACATTAACGCTATCGGGTATCGGACATTTTTTCTTGTCAACCTCAGACGCTCCTCCAGCGGATGGAACAATGCTTTGTAGCGCTCAACGGCAAGCACAGTCAACGTAAAACCAGACACAAGCTGCGTTATCCCTGCAACATGATGCTTCGTTACGAACTTGCAAAGAAAATTCCCGAGTATTCCTCTAGGGTGTTCCACAAGGGTCAGCACTAGGCCCGGAATTAACCACACTAAAGTTAATAAATCGGCAACGGCTAAGTTTACTAAGAGGTAGTTAGTTGTTGTGTGCATGGATCGTTTCTTCTTAACAACAGTAATGACGAGGCTGTTACCCCCGAGTCCTACGATAATCACCAGGACATAAGCGGGGATTAAAATCAAGTCAATGGAACTAAATGAGTTAATACCGTCGTTAACATCTTTTGTCGAATCTGTGCTGTTGTTTTCCATGCCCATATGCAAATCCATTGTCAGTGTAGTTTCTTCTGTTTCAAATATATAAATTTTCGACTTTTCTTTTCCCAAAATTCTGTATGCGTTAAGTTCTTTTTCGATTTTCCCCCCACCTTTCTTTCTCCAAAATGCAGCCTTAGAAAATTAGTTCTTCCAAATTGCTCCAATACCAAAGTTGAAAAACTTTACTTGCTCATTTGGCGTCAGTGTCCATTCCACTTAAGCAGTTTTTATGGTCGTTTCCCGCCTAAATTATGCCGTGTTCTGTGTTTGTTCTTCCGAAAGCACTTCTAGGAACTAGCAACAGCTATAAGACTTCTTAGATATCAATATATATATTTTCTTTTCAAACTAATCACTTACTGTTCAAGACGAAACATCTCCGGAAAAGCATCCAATCACTTTATCAATGGGATCTTTAAAACCTTGATGGAACTTGAATTTCAATCCGTACGATTTTCAATCGTTAAATTAAAACCGGTGGATTTTCTCGTCCACTTTACGTCGTCTTCTAATTTGCTGCTTTGTGCTATCTTGCGACCCCAGGAAACCGCATTACAAAAGATGTCCGCTTTTTTGTTCGATTGTTTACTTTGATCTCTTGTAAATCTCCGGTCAACCTTTTATCAGATTTTGTATTTCGGCTTAATTTATGAAGCTAAGAGCGAGTGAATCTGGCCTTCAGTGAGAAAAACGCTTCCTTTTCATTTGAGTGTACATCTCAGTTCATTCATCCAGTAGAATAACCTTGAATCCACTGTTAGAACAGACGTTTAATGACCTGAAAAAAGCACAACCACATGTTAAATCATGTTTCTAATATTGACTTTCTAACCCGCAAACAACGAACAATTTGATCTCTTGCATAATTACGATATTAAGACACCATGACATTTCAAAGAAATAAAAATCTTATTTTATTATTTTTTCACATTTAGATATTAGATAAGTCTGTGTCATTGGTTTGGTGGCAGAATAAATGATATAATTAAGACATTTGTGGTCGCTGACGGCTCCAGAGTTCAGCCTTCAATATTTTTTCACGACCACAGGATTTTCAGTGCATAAGCGAAAAGTCCAGCTGACATAACACTGTTGTTTGTTTATCTTATGTAGTTGTGGTTTATATTTCTTTTTCCTGATTTTCTCGTTTATTTGGATTTTTCGCTTTCTCTTCTCTCCTCTCCTCTCCTCTCCTCTCCCAAGTCCCTACCTTTCCCCGTTTTTTTTATCTCTCCTTTTTTCTCTTCTGATTCGAGATGTTTTCCTTTCAATTATCTTCTCTCTCTCATTTTCATTCTTCTCTTCTTTCCTGTCCTCTCTTCTACTCATCTTTCCTATTTCTTCTTATCTTCTTACACGCGAACCTCACGTTAACAACATTCATAGCTTTTAACAAAAGTCACTTTAGTACTTCCAATCTCTGTCCCAAAGATTGTCTTCTTTCAAAATCAAATCTCCTTGAACCGTCACAAAGGTGTAAAAATGACTCCTGTTTATTCAAACAATCATATTTTTTTAAATTAATCCACACCTTTTGCGCTGTACACGCGCTCTCAACGTGAACGTCGTTGCGGCGTCGATTAAATAAAAAAATGACCTCAATTAAAACTTCACTTTTCATACCATATAAGCCATTCTAATTATTTTCTTTCAAAAAATTATATAATTGGTCTTTTACTGTTTTTGATTAAAAAAAACAAAAAACAACACATACGTATATTTAGGCATTCCAAGGTTGAGGAAAAACTGCGTCGAGTTGACATTGCAGTGCATTGTGGGACTGTTTTAATGGCACATTTGCAAGATGGCGTCTATTTCGTCCTCTAAAACAGTCCGCAGTTTTTCCCTAAACCTCGGAGCAACAAATCCTTTGCTCTACACGCAAATGAATCAAAATTGCTTGTCATCCATCCATCCATGCATCATCCATCCCGTCCATCCCATCCATCCCATCCATCCATCCACCCATCCCATCCCATCCATCCATCCCGTCCATCCCATACCATACCATCCACCCATCTCATCTATCCCATCCATTCATCCCATCCCATCCCATTCCATCCATCAATCCACAAATACTATTCTGAGCCCCAAGATAATAACCTTACATTTCATTACGATTTCACAGATAAAACACTATTCCTCAGCCTTCCAGTTGATCAAGTACCAGGTTAGTGCCATCGTCTGTTCTAAATATTACCATTGACAAAATCTAAAAACTATTGACAATTCTGAGCACCGAGCATGCGGCAAAAATCTGGAAAACAGAAAATGTTGGGCATATATAAAGTACCTACTTTAGCAGTTTCAGGCGATACTCTGCGGTTGTTTTGCTAAAAGACTCGAAAAAAACGTTGAACATCAGATAACTGAAATGAAACTGTCGTTGATGATATTGAAGGCTATTTAGACACAGAAAGTAGGTCATATTACAGAAGCTTATTGGTTATTTTGCTATTAAAGACTCGAAAAAAGTTTGAACATCAGATAAAATAGGAAATTGTCGTTAGTGATATTGAAGGTTATTTTGACGAAAGCCATGTGTGCGAGAGGACTAATCGTTTTAGTCAATATGAATCCAACTAGTCGGTCAAATATATAGATGCAAACAAGTTTTGAATTAAAGTTAAATTTAATGTTTTGACTTTGAAAGCAGGCACTTTTCGCTACTAGAAGGCTATAACTTAAAGACTACTAGTAGCTCATCCAATCAGAACGCAGTATTGATAATAAACAGTTGGATTTGAGAAATGTCGGTTATTTTGCTAAAAAATTTTAAAAAGAGTGAACATCAGATAAAACAGAAATTGTGGTTGATAATATTGAAGGCTATTTAAACACAGAAATACGATTGCCACCTGGTTGTTTTGCTATTCAAGACTCGAAAAAGGACAAGAAAAGGCGTGAACATCAGATAAAAAGGAAAATTTCATTGATGTTATCGAATGCCATTTAGACACTCTAAAAGTGCGTCTTGCAGATGGTAACTGATAGCCACAGTGCCTGTTAAACAATAATACAATTCAATAAAAAACCTCACGATTAGAAACCCACTAAAAGGAATCTTTATCACCGAATCTCTTCTCCATGCGCTCCATTTAAATACCTATTTCAATAAACGTTGTAGAAGTACGCTGCAAATTGTATTATAATCAATAACGAACAACGTAGATTCCTTTTAGATTGGAATATAAAGTTTGAATGAAAAATTTGATTTTTCGAATTTCAGAAAAAAAACAAAACAAAAAAAGCTCAAAAATATAACTTTTTTGAGTTCTAGTTCACCGCAGAATCGTTTACTCAAGCGGGCTTATTCTTGTATCATGCAGTGTCTAATATTCACAAATATCAATGGTAAAGTAAAGAATGCACAACTACAACTATTACAAACACCTTTGAAATTCCACGAACCTTCACTGGAAGACATAAATATTCTGCACAAAGTCCAGGAAAACCTTAGCAATAGATAACTCGAAACTGGAGTATTCAGTTTAGTCTCAGATCGCCAATATTCAGATCTCCTACCGTTTTTTTGAAATAGGTGTATATTACCGCTGAGCTGGCCATGATATATCTGGTATAGCACTCGGGTTTATGGCGACTAATGGATTTTTGAACGTGTTTTGGACAATTATTCGAAGTTATTATTCTAGAAGTGAACCGACATATGTACTTAGTAGTAATCACTTGCCTTATATCACAAGAAATTATCTCCATGGTATCTAGTTTGATGGTGACATTTCTTTTTTTCTGTGAGCAGATGTTCTTGGCCGTTTAAGGTTTAAGTTCTTCCCCGCTAGGAGTCGTTTCTTTTGTTTTTGTTTTTGTTTTTTTTCGTTTTTTTTTTGTTTTTTTTTTCAAAAATCGAGCTACCTAATACAGCTACCTTCTTTAGTTTGAGTCGTTCTTGATGGACCAGTGCCAGTCGTTCCACACTGCAAACATGTTTATATTTATGGCCTGTAGTAGAAAGCTGGGGGGCGGGTCATGGGTGTGACGTTGAAGATGATGTGAGCGTGGCCTTACAACACCTTTGATTAACACAAATTACAGCTCTTGTAGAAATTACTTTTCGCTGTATTTTTTGTTTCTCTGGTTTGTCGTTTCTTTTTATGGTTCGCACAAGCGACTAACAACTTAGAAGATTCTAAGAGGGTCTACTAAATATCGGCGTTACTTACAGCTCTCCTAGAAATTACCTTTCGATGCGTTTCTTGTTTGAAACTGTAAATCAACTCGTTCGTGGATTCTGAGTATGGTTCACACTAGATCCTCTAACAAACAACAACTTAAAAAGTTCTAAGGATTGGTGCTAATTATCGACGTTACTTACAGCTCTTGGTGAAATGACCTTTCAATGCGTTTCTTGTTTGAAAATGTAAATCAACTCGTTCGTGGATTCTGAGTATGGTTCACACTAGATCCTCTAACAAACAACAACTTAAAAAATTCTTCGATTGGCTTTTAGATGCCAAGGACACTAACTAGCAAATTAGGTACATGTACGTACGTATAATAGGCAATGTGTTTAATCAGATTCATAGGTTTTCTCCACAGGAAGTGCATGATTAAGAATTCAAATTGCTCTAATATAAGTCTTCTAAAAGAGTCTTCGTAAATAGAACTTAACTAAGCAGAGACCCAAGTCTCTATTTCTTACCAAATAATATTCTTTAAGAAATTGAAAATGTCTTAAAATTTATTAGTGCAATGTTTTTATCATATAATTTTTTTCTAAACCCAAAAATGTATCCTAATATAAATACATTTGACTTAAATTCCCGATAAAATAGAGAATTAGTTAAAATAGACAATTTCAATTTCAATTTTATCAAACTGTTCGATTTAGCAAAAGGGTTTGATAAAAAAGTATTTATTGGAACCAAAATGTATACGAAATTCGCAAAATAAATAAGTTTTAAAAGGTACTATCGCGGGCAATATTAAAGATTAATGCACGGCTTTTTCGCGTGAGTTTTTAGTTGGGTAATCAGCAACTTGTCGAGAAAAAACGCCAGAGGGCAAATACACTTTTTTACACTTTTTTTTGTTTTGTTTTGTTTTGTTTGCCTAGTCTAATTGTTATAAAAATGACGCAGCGGGCGTTTAAATTTAAGGAAAAATTGTTTAAAAAATGGGTGTTTTATTTTCTCTCTTTTTGTTCATTCATTCATCCATCCATCCATCCATCCATCCATCCATCCATCCATCCATCCATCCATCCATCCATCCATCCATCCATCCATCCATCCATCCATCCATCCATCCATTCATCCATTCATTCATTCATTCATTCATTCATTCATTCTGATGTCCGCCATCTTGAATTTCAAATAACCCACACTTCCATGCGGGAGAATTCCGTTACCAGTCTCCATTTCACTTTGGAAATGCAAACCAAAACTTTTAAGATTTCTTCTTTGACGTAATTGTTTTTGGATCTAAAAAATGTTTTTTCCATGAGAAAGAAACAAAGTAAAATTAAAATGAATATTTTTTCAAGAGAAAGAAACAAAGTAAAATTACAATGAACGAATTACCCAAGACAAAGACATGTTGTCTGAACGGGAAAAATATTACAAATTGGAAAACAAATGTCGAGTGAGAGAAGTTTAAAGAACTTTCGGTGATAAAAAATAACTAAAACACATTATTTAAGCAAAAAACGAGAGAAAAACCAAGAATTACCCAAGAGACATGTTGTCTGAGTTGGGAAAATATTATGATTAAGTTGAATAATAAGAAAATTATCAAGCAAGCGAAGTTCAAGGAACTCCCAAAACAATGGAATTTCTATCTATAATTCATAATATTTCATTGAAAAGTTTTTGTTATCTAGTCAGTATACTTAATTTAATGCTGCTTAGATAGTAACTCATGAATTATATATTATTTTGGGTTCTTTCAATTATCGTCGACCAAATATTTTCCCCACATGCAATGTCTAGAATTCTATGGCTTTTGAATGACTAACATAAGATATCGTATTGATAACATAACAAAATACGAATAAGAAACTTAGTACTTGACTTGCGTTCCGGTTTTAAAGAAATACATCTCGTAGATTTGTCGATAATTTTGGGATAAATGAAGTTTAAGCTGAGTTTTTAACTGTAAATCGTCTTGTCATAAGATGAGAACTTTCTTTCTTCTTTTAGTTCATTTCTGTTTTGGTTTCTTTGAGAGAAGCGTAATCCAAGAGAGTTTAGCTAAAGGCGAAAGTTTAAAACGAAGTAACACCCTTATGCGTTTTATTTTAGTCCATATGAAAGAGAAGTATGGAAGCAAAACCTAATATTAATTAGAGGCTCTAGGGCTTGAAATTACAAAGTAATTGTAAAGTACTTATACTTCTTGTATTAATCCCAACGATTTTTGCTGATTACAAAATCATGAAATATGACTTTAACAGCTGTGGACTTACCTTTACCTCTTGATATATTCTTAAATTATTTTTTCCCCTTTTACTTAAAATATAAAATAAAACTTGGAGAAGTGCGGGAGTAGGCGATTGAAATCAGTAGTTATATTGTTTGTGTTCAAAAGCTGGTTTGCCTCTTTGTATGTTGTGAATAATAACTTTTTTTATAAGGAAAGCCAACTGAACAGGTGTACAATTAATTCTTACTCAAATTCATCAGGCATATCACGGTCATGTCTTTAATTAATTGTCTCCAAGCGATAAAAATTTAGGAGCCAGTGTTATTTATTTTCGTACAAGTCCTTAAATTTCACGTATATACAACTGAGCCTTCAACTTATTCCGGATTTTTTTAGCTAGACACTGATCCGATTTATAATTGATACGAACGCGCTTCCCCCATCGTAAGCCGGATTTCTTTTCACAAATAAGACGAAGAATAAATATGTGATTTTAAGTTGTTCTTAACTCACATCGATTAATCATAGTTCACTTAGAAATATTGGCGTCTCCAAGCCCAAAAAAGCGAAGTTTCACGTACAAATGAATTGAACAAAATTACATTGCGCCAAGGTCAACTAAACGAGAATTATGTCAGTGGCGATTGACAGTTTTTGTGATAAGAATTGCTGTGTTGTGACATAAAAGTGATCATTTTAATATAAAAAAATGGTACTTTCTTAATTTTAATTTTTACATTTTCCGTAGTGTACTAAATACTTTCATAACATTCAGCGCTAAGACTACGTAGCAATGAGATATTTCTTGTCTTTTTTTCAATCTTCGTTTCCTTTCTTGTGTCATGTCTTGTCTTGTCTTCTCATTCTCTTCTTCTCATTCTCTTTTCGTCACTGTCATTTTCTGTTTTTTTTCTTTCTGTTCTACTGTGTTCTACTCTCTTTGATTCTCATCTATCGCTTTCCTTTCCTTTTCTTTCGTTTCCTTTCCTTTTTCTTTTCTCTACGAACGTGCTGTTGCCAACGTACTGGTATCGTTGTAAATCTCCTCGCAACCGTTCTTCCAACACTTTTGTTGTTGTTTTTTTATTTAAAACTAGTACTGAGCAAGCTCAGTGCTAATGATCAGTGCCAACGATTTTCATTTCCCTCATTTCCCTAGACTTCCCTTCAATATTTACCCAGCTTTTTTAACCCATATCGTGTTACCATTTGACACTTCTATATCAACAAACAACAAGCCATTAGCAGCAGTAAGGGGGACTCGCGAAAGGGGTACCGGGAACGACCAGGATTTCCCGCCTCAAGTGGTTGCCGTCCGCAGCGGGAATTACCCGTAGGCAGGTATTTTGGTGCGCGACGATTTCCTTACTGCTGCTGTGTTGGGTACCGCAAACGGAGGTTAAGATGTTCCTTAGATATAGATGGCCACCATCGACGACATTCGAAACGAAACTGTGCGCAAGCTCGGGAATCGGGTGATGGATAACTCAGATGCCGACTTTGTCTTCGCGACATTTATGGAGGGAAAGACAGACGAAACTATGAATTACAAAATGGCTGAAAAGATAATCGACACAATGCCGGCCGGCGACTACCGTTTGGAGTTGACGTTCGTAAAGTATTTGGACGGCGAATGGGTGATAGAAAAGGGCCGTAATCCAATACGGGCGTCTGGTAAGCAGAACCTGTTCGTTTTAAATAAGCACACGCGACCGGGGGCATTGGAGGGAATAGACATGCTGTTCTACGAGGTCGCTTACCCGGTTACCGTGGTTATCTACGGTGCGTATGAAATCAAGAAGCCGGACGTCAAGAAGTTGCAGCCAATGCGACATCCGAGCAACTGTGTTGGGAAGTTGGTAAGAGAGTTCTTCGAGGATTCCTCTCGTGGTGGTAAGCTTACGCCGAAGAGAAGAGAAGCCATCAGGAAATGGGAAGATTCCGCGCGTAGGGCCGGAGGCTCCATAGACAACATCAAGAAGTTAGAAACCGCGTTAGAAAGGCGCATACATGTGAAAGACATCACCGACGGTTTCATTTACGAAGGGACGAAGAAGTATGGAGGCCGGGGAGCGCCTATTGTTATCTACCAGCACAACGCACATGCGTGGCGAGAGCTGCGGTTCCCAAGAAAGAAAGAAACGCGTGTTTACAAGACCTCGCCGCTTGCAGAACTAATGCACGAGAATTCTATTTGGTTAATGGATGCGGAGGGAAGTCAATTTATAACGCAAGACGGTACTCTTTACCGGCCCGAAGTGGAACAGCTGCGCATTCGAAGCGCCTGTGAAACTTTAGGAGAAGACTTCTCAGACGAAGTGCTCAGCTCCCGTAGCTTGGACTTCTTGGCCGCAAAGAAGAGAAAGGGCTGGAAACCCACGCCGGAGGAGTTCAAAGATATCTCCAAAGCTTGCGTGGAGCACGGCCACGGAGGTCTGTGGAACATGGAGTACGACGAAGATGAATACGTGTCGCTGGATATGAAACACTGTTACCCCGCCAGTTTCAAAGGCCTTGGAGATTGTAAGGAATATTACGACCGCTACGGACATCCAGACTCCCAATTCTTTAGGGTGTCACTACCGGGTCACTACGATGCCCCAGCAACGGGATTCGTCAGACTGACCACCTGGGAGCTAGCAAAAGACTTACATCCGATAATCTATGCGTGGTATGGAAAGCACCTGCAGGATAAAGAATGGATACCGGTGCCCCTATTGAAGTTCTTTGAAGAGCGCAAACTTTTAAAATACACAGCGCATGAAGCCATACTCTGCCATAGCGCCTTTACGCAGTGGTTACCGGAGCATAACCCCACAGCGCGTGTGGTCATAGGTAAATTCACGCAGGGCGCAAAAGAAGGTGAAAAACATATGCAGCGGCGCCTAATAACGGACGCCGGCGAGCTAAGTTTCCTCATCAAGCGCGCGCATGACCAAGGAACGATGGTGTCTGTGGAGAAGTGGGATTACCTTGTCGACGATAAACTACACGAATGGAATGCGCTGTGTTACTACCAAGACCACAGACCGCAGTATTACCATCTGCGTGCCAGCATGCTCGCATATGCGCACGTAAATCTTCTCGCAATGCTCCTGCGGTTTGACAAAGAAGATATCCCCCGCGTAGCCACGGATTCCTTATACGTGCGCCCGGAAGTGTTAGAAAAGATGCAGGAATTCTACACCGACGACGAACTTGCAGAAAGTGGACAATGGCGCGTTAAAGACGAAGAGATAAAGTCTTGGAGAGCACGCGTGGAGTATCGCGGCGAACATCTCTGCGGTGCCGTAACGCCCACCAAAGAGCCTCTACCTTCAGTTGTCGACCCAATCTCTTACCAACGCTTCTCTTACCTCTACGGTACCGGCGGCAGCGGTAAGACGACGCGTGTTTTGGAGCTTTTTCCCCGCGTGAAGGTGCTAACGCCAACACATCGTTTGGAAAGAGAACTCTGCGAAATGGGCCACGACGCGCAGACCTACCACAGCTTCTTCCGTTGGAATGGCCAAAAGTGGGTACCAGAAGCCATCCACGACATACCTCCGGTGATACTTTGGGATGAGATTTGCACCGTTCCTTTAGAAATCCTGCAGGAGTTCGTAGAGTTCCTTCGCGGGAAATGTCAAGTAATATTCGCCGGAGATCCCTGCCAGCCTCCTCCAATATCCGGAGAAATGCCCCACGAATGGCTAAAGGGGTTCGTAGACTACTCTGAAGAAATCAACACAGATTACCGCAGCAAGGATCAAGTAAGATACCTGAAAGCGGAATTAAGGGGCCTTAGTGACGCCGAGCAATGCAAAACACTGCGCAAACGCGTACGAGCGAAGAAATACGAGGACTTCCTTTACACATGGCATCCAAAGGATCTGGTGCTAAGCAGCAAACGCGCAGCACAGTCTGGCATACAAAAGGATTTGCTAAATATACACCGAGAGCGCTTCCCTACGCATCCCGTACCTGTTTGCTACAAACCCCACGACACCCGCATGCAGCGCCGCGACGTCTGGGTACCTGGTACCGACATCCAACTGCAGAACGCAGTAACGCACGATAAAGCCTGGGTACCCATAGAAAAGGTGGAAAGAATTACCTCCCATCCAGATTGGCGCTTGGGCTATTGCATGACAGTCCACAGCGCGCAAGGGCTTACCATAAAAGAAACCTTATGGATCATAGACCAGCGGCTGTGTTGGAGCAACCTTATCTACACCGCCGTAAGTCGTGTGGAGTATGCCAAACAGTTAAAAAGAGCCTGGGGGCCGCAAATGCGTTACGATAAGACGCCAGAGGACGTAGCCAAAGAGAATATCGCCAAGAAACTCCTTCGCTACAAGCGGCACGACGAAGAAAAGAGTACGGATCCCCGCTATGCGGGGGTCAAATTCGACCTATGCGTGGACGACGTCTATAAGAAAGGGGCAAGGTGTGCCAAGTGTAACATACCTCTACTATGGAGGTTTGACCCGAATGATGATCAGCAGTTCTCCGTGGATCGTATCGACAACAAGCGCGGGCATTGTAGAGGCAACGTAAGGCTGACATGCCTAGAGTGCAATCGGGCGCGCGGAGCAGCACTACTCTGAGTCTTTGGGGACTATGAGCAGCTCTTCCTTGACAAATCCACGACTTGGGCCATTTAGGTAATACAACACGGGTTGCCCTTCCTTGGTGACGGACTTTGAAATCTCATACGTTTCCAGGGACCAGTTGGGATCCGTGGCTCTCTTACTGCCACCTTCGAGTTCCCCCGGCTGATAGAGGTATCTGACCACTATGTTGCGGGGGAGCTTTTTTTCCTTCAGTCCGACCGCCCTCGAACTTCTGACGTAGGACTTGTGCTCCACGTGTTTCTTTTTTATGGCATCCTTGGGTTTCATTCCCGTAGCCCTGGCCGCCTCGTTGTTCAAAGCCGCGACGACCTGGGGGAGCCTCTGAGTCCATTCCCTGTTGCGTTTGGAGGGATCTTCCAGCTCTTTCCAATACTGGTACCCAAAGAGACGCTCAGCCAGGGTCTTATTGAATCTTTCGACGATGCTCTGACCCCTGTGGTACTCAGCTTCAGCTCTCCTAATCTTGGTGTTGTGGTCTTTCAGGGTTTTAGTAACCACGCCCATGAACTCTGTCCCCGCATCCACTTGCAGCAGCTTAGGCCATTTCAAGACGCGCTTATAAATCCTACCTAGGGCTTCTGCGACTTCTCCAGAATCCTTGCTGGTTATGGGTTCGGCTTCCTTGTATCTGCTTGCGATATCAACTACGGTCAAAGCGTATCTATAGGTCTTTCTTCTCACCTTGTCGTGCGGTAAGAAAAGCAAATCCGCCTGATGAACTTCATTAGGGGTATTTACGGTGAAGCTGGGCCTGGGAATGTACTTGGGCACGGGAAGATAAACCTGCCAGAGGGTTTGTTTTTTCAACCAGTTCTTAGCCGTTTCATCTGATACCCTGGCCGCGGTCGCGAGTTTCTTGATAGCCGACGCTCCTTTCCAATAGCCTTCAGGCCCATAGTAAATCCTCTTGAGTTTGTCCTCAGTTCGACCCATTATATGAATTCCATGATGAGATTGATCTTACGTCCGTTAAAATCCACCGTCTTTCCGTCCACTTTAATGGTGATGTTTATGCTTTCTACCAAATTAGACAAATCATAGCTTAAAGAAATGGGAGTGTATTCTACTGGGTCAAATGGATTACCCTTAGGTAGGAACTTGGACATAAGAGAAGACTTTTTTCCATTAGCTGTAACTATTGACCAAGTCGCAATAGACTTCGTAAGAGGATGCGACTTTCCATTTCACAGGTATGGCTGTGTCGGTAATTGTTTTGCCCGAGGCACATAATAAAGATCCCAATGGGTCGAGCTTTCCAAAAGTTACTGAATAGTTTGGCATATTATGTTTGAGGGTCATTTCGTGCGGCAATCCCGTGGTGAGAGCATAACCGTGTTTTGCTAATTCCTTAGCGAGGGTGATTGGCGTGTAATGTCCATCGGGCAGCAATACGGCTTGATAGTTAGATCCTCCTGTATGCTCAGTGACTATGGCCCCAATCAGGTTATACCAAGAATTGTACAAAGAGCAACTAACCAGCCGGACCTTATGGGCTTTGATGGGGGGATTCAGATAAGTGGTAAAGTTATTCTTGTCGCTTTCCAAAAAGACGATCATATATTTCAGGAAACACAGTTCCCCTCTAGTGATCTGAGCGCAGCTCAGAGCAGATACGCCAAAGCTACGCCTCCGGCCAGCCCTGCGACTCCTACGAAGACCAGCTCATTGTCTTTTTGTTTCTTAGAAGGCTGGTAGTAATTCTTGAACTGAGGCCTTTTTAACCCCGTCGATGCCGCGGGGTGTGCTTGCGCATAGAGCTTAAAGGCGTAGTCTGTATTTTCGAAGTTCTTGTCTGCCTGCATCTTATCTTGGTAGTTCTTGTCCAACCAATCCCTGTAAGCTTGTCTTTTTTCATTCCAAGCTGCCACGTCTCGCTGATATTTCTCCAGCGCTAAGTCGTGTCTCTTCCTTTCGGCGGCTAAATCTCCGCTTTTGTCGCCTCTAACTAATCTATCCAAATACTGACCACCATAATTAGCTCCAGTGAATGCTAAAGCTGCAAAGACTCCACCTGCGACCACGCTAGCCATTATATACCAGCAAACACAGTTTGCTTCTAGATTACGTCGTCGGCAGGTACTTTTCCTTCCGTAGGTAATCCTTTACCATGATAGCCCCGCCTACGGCAGCGGTCATCTTAGCAAAATTAGCGAAGCTCTTGCTTGGGTCTTCAGTAAAGTCTTCTTTGAGCACTTTCTTACCTACCCAACCAATACCCGCAACGATGGAAGTAATAATAGCTGCTTCTTCAACAGTTTTCAACAACGCGGTCGACATTATATTACAGAGCGAGAAGGTTATTACTCCATTTCAGGGATCTTACTTTTTCTAACAGCCGGCTCCACAGGTGCGTGCACGGGCGCGTGATATGTTGGTGGTTCTACCTTTTTCGTTGCCCGCCATTGTAAGTAGAGGCTGCCTGCTGCTATAGCAACTCCCAACGCGCCGATGACGTACCCAGGATTGATAAAGGATTCCTCTTCTTTCTCTTCCACCTTTTCCTCTTTCTTTGCTTTGTTCTTCCTGTTCATCTCTGCGAGCTTCTTTCCGGCAGCGACTCTGCCTGGAGATTTAGCCTTGGTAATCTTCTGCTCCTCTTGGGGCTGCTCTACCTTCGACTCTGGTTCACTCATTTATATCTAAGGACTTGAAGGACTTGATAAGTAACTTAATAGGACCTGAGCAAGTACTTAAGGACGACTTGACTAAGTACTTGAGGACGACTTGACTAAGTACTTAAGGACGACTTGACTAAGTACTTGAGGCGACCTGGGTAATTCCTGAGGACGACTTGACTAAGTGATCAGGTACCTCAGCAAGTGCCGCCTGGAAGACCTTTTCGACTTCTCTGTCTTTCTTGAAGTCTTTCCAAGAGGCACCAAAGGTGCCCGCAAGTTCCTTCAAGTCGACGTGCTGAGCTACGTGCAAAGCCGCAGAGGCGACTGCCATTAACTTACCGCACTTCAAAGACAACCACCCGCAGGTTATCTTAAGTTCTTGGGCGATGACATAGTCCTCGCTTATGTCCTTCCGCAGTTGCTCCACGTCGTCTATGGGCAGCGCAAGTCCGAGGAGCTTGGTGGCAAGTCGGATAGCGGAGTCTGCTACGGCGTCCGTGGTCTTACTTGCAAGGGCAGCCTCGTACCTCTTATGGAACTTCTTAACCTCCTCTTCCGACAACTTATTAACCTGCTCATGAGTAAGTTCCTTGCCTATCATTTCTTTGCACTTTCCAGATGACACAAGGATGTTAAGTTGTTCCTTGAGGTTACTTTCATCTAGCTGTGTGGGGGCGTCATCTAAGAGCTGCTCAATGTCCATATACATTAGGAATCAAAGACTTTAAAGATCTGCGATCTTTATGGAATACGGAAACCTCAAAGAGAAGATCATCTTGGAATGTTGGTGCGTTTTTAAATGCCGCATGTATTCGTGCAACTGTTCCTTGGATATCTCACCGCCGTAGTCGCTTAAGATGGTTTCCAGATCAGACTTACTTGGAGTATAAAATACTACGAGAGAGCCTATGTTTTCCCTGAAGGGCTTAGAGACGCTGGTAAGCTGCTGCGAGAGCAACCAAACGCTGATATTGTCGTGTCTACCGCTGAAGGCGAGCTTAACGAGCTCGGAGGTGCGCTTTTTTACGTCGTCCCCGCAGGCAATGTCATCCAGTATGAGCAAGGTTTGCGTATCTTTAGGGAATTGTCTGTGCCAAAACTTAAGATGGCTGGATAACTCGTTGGGGTCTAAGATATCTACGAAGAAGTCGTCATCTTTCACTCCTATGCCCGTCCAGGTGCGGTTATTCACGTAGGTGGGGCAAAGCAGCACTATGTAGTCGAAGCGGTATCTAAAGGGTCCTAATAGCTGCTCTACTACGAACTGCGTTTTGCCGCAGCCGGTGGGTCCTACTATTAGAGCGTTACAAGGCATGTGATCTGGGTTCATTTATATCCCTTCTTTCGAAGGGAACTTGTTCCCTGATATATATGGACCCAGTGGAAGCAGTGCAAAGAATTGTCGCCGACGCAAAAGATAAGAGAGACGCCATAGAAATGCAAAGGGAGGAGATCGATCGGCTGAAAGAGCGCGTGCAGGAGTTGTACGATGAAATGTGCGGTCTGAAGCGCGCGGAAAGGTTTGGCGCGCTGATAACGATGGCAACGTGGGCTAAGGAGTCCGTTAAGGACTTCATGCGATATCCCCTGTAGAATGTTGACAATAAGGTTAAATCTTTGTTAAGGATGCCTGGAAACTATTTCAAAGAGTGTCTCAGAATGTTGACAATAAGGTTAAATCTTTGTTAAGGATGTTAAATGGAGGCTAAGATATTGTTAAGTATATATGGACTGCTTGTTGTGTAAGAAGGTGTTCAGCACCAAACAAAGACTTCAATACCACGTTCGTCGCGGCGTTTGTACAAAGAAACCCCTTAGCCGCGCTTGTAAGGATTGCGGTAAGGAATTCAGCACCGTTCAAAAGATGCAACAACATCAGGATAAACGCATTTGTGGGCTTTGTAAGGACTGTAATAAGGAATTCCACAACCCCTTCGAAATGCAGCAGCATCTGAAAAGGGGCGTCTGTAATCGAACCAGACAGTGTAGTTTCTGTAATAAGATACTTAGTAGTCGTCAACGTTTACAGACGCACCGGAGAACGCATGAAGTGAATTATAGGTTTCTCTCCCGCGCTTACGACTTGGAAGGCGTGGATTGCTACCAATGTGCGGATTTGATGTGTCGCTGCCCGCATAAAGAGGATTACTTAAGGAATCGCATAGATTACCATAAGAAGATAGTCCGTACTTTCCCCTCTTTTGAACGTGCCGAAGGCGTTCCGTGGACTAAAAGGGAGTATTGGAGGCAGGAGTGCGATCGTTGTGGTTGTGTTAGAGAAGAGGAACATATCTTCAACTGTCTTAACAAAGATTTAACCTAAACGTCAACATTCTGAGACACTCTTTGAAATAGTTTCCAGGCATCCTTAACAAAGATTTAACCTTATTGTCAACATTCTGAGACACTCTTTGAAATAGTTTCCAGGCATCCTTAACAAAGATTTAACCTTATTGTCAACATTCTGAGACACTCTTTGAAATATATGATACGCAATAGCATTTCTTGGGGCCTTTAATAGTAAAGCAGGGTTTGTGCAAAGAGTCTCAAATCCTGATCTTATTTTTCTTGTTGTTTGTTAAGTATCATCAACATTTAACAAAACAACAATAAAAATAAGGACCCCTTTTTAAAGGTATATGCTAGCCTACTTCGTGGCATTTCTGGGAGGATTCCTAATCGCCCTTTCAATATATGGACTGTATTACGTGCGAACCACCTGCAGATTGCATTACGCCTAAAATCCCCAAGCCGCCGATACCCAAACCGCGTAAAAAATACACCTGCCTTCATTGCGGCAAGGTATTCCCCGAAGGATCCTTCGTTGGTCATTGGTGCTCCGCGGATCCTAAAGCGCAGCGGACTTTAGCAGACGCGCTTAACTACAAAGAGGAGACGGAGTGACCCGCCTTTCGATGTCGAACTCCCACCTACCATTCTTCTTACCATGCGAGCGCAGATGGGTGAATTCCTCGCCCTGTATGACGTACCGAACCCTATCGGGCGCCCACAGGGAATACTCTATGCCGTCACTGTCTTTGAGGACCAGCCGCAAACGGTTGATATCCTCGAAGACAACATAATTTTTTATTTCATATGCAATACCTTCTATTAGATCTCGCCAATGTATTTGCCGCAGGCTCATTATACCTATGGAATATCTTTAAGTGCGTTGCCAAGGTCTCCGAGGTCTTGAAGGCCTTACAGCACCACCTGCAAGGAATTCGTAGGCGCTCTGCATACTCCGTGATCTCCCTGCAAATGACATCGTAGTCGTTGCCAATTATTACCTTATAACCGTTTTCTTCATACCTCTGTAAGAGGCGGCGTTGATCCTCGGATAATACCCCGTTGCCTTTTGGAGTCTTCAGCTCGATGCAGAAGCCACGGTAATGGGTGTGCGCATTCAGGATGAGCAGGTCGGGTTGCCCTCGCTGATATCCTTTCTGCCAGCACTTTATACGTTTGCCGTCCGAATCCTGCAGTTCGCCTAGACCAGGGGTCACGAGCATTTGGGGGTAAAACCTGCGGATGTAGTCCACCACTTTCTTATGCAGGTCGAATTCATTTTCGATCTTAAATACCAACTTGTTCGCGGTGTTGAAGCGCCGTTCAATTTCATACTTACCAGTCTTTCTCAATGCTGGTAAAACCTCTTCAAAGACCCAATCGCGGAACTCTATAGCTTTGGGTAGTTTGGAGCTGAATATCAGTTCATACAGACCAGGTTCGGAAATGAACACGGAATGTGGCTGCTCATTAAGGGGGCGGTGACTTGTAGCCCCCCTTACTTCATCCAACCTTTTCTTGTATTTATGAGAGACGTGATCCTTAATTGCATCTTTTGGGCGCTCATAGCCCAACGCCAAAGCCACCTCCTTTCCCCTGAAGTACAGGTTGTCGCCTTGCACTATGCATTGCAGTTTGGTTTCGTTGTTTTCAAATACGCGAAGCATCATATACGTAAGGAATATTTTTTATCCTTTCGCTTGGCTCAAGGAACGCGAGCCTAGTAGGCAACGCTCTTTAGCTGATTCATTTCCACGCTTAGCTGCGCGTCCGACACCACGAAAACGTAGCAGTTTATTTTGTCGCCGTCGCCCGCACTGGCGTTCTTGGTGCGCTTGATCTCCAATGTTATGCCATCCTGCGTATTTACTAGACGTAAACCCTGACCATGTAGGTCTTCGTCGTTAATGGTGCGCATGTCGATCCATAACGCATATTTATCCTTAAAGAATTCCTCAGGGCTAATTTGGTCGCCAAACTTACGCTTTGCCTCTCTGTACACGTCTGCGGGCTTTATTCCCTGGGAGTATACCTTGTTTGGGACCCCGTTTATGTTTACCCCCACGTTAGTAATGTTGGGGTTGTGAAAGGCCTCGGAGTCGCGCTTACCGGCCTCGTAGGGTTTGGCGAACACCAGCATCAACCCCGTGAGACTTCTTCGGGGGAGGTTAATGCTTTGGTTGATAACCTCATCCGTCTTATCCAAGAAGCTAAATGTCTTATACATCACTACGTGGTCGTAAAGGAATGCCTTTCCAGCGCTATATTCCATGCCAGCGCTACGGGCCAGCTCTTCGCTGTATACCGTTTCGTACTGTAGCTCTAAGTTGGTAACGGAATAGGGGGTTGTCGTGGTAAGCGCAGTGCTTAGCCCACCAATGATGTTATTAGCATCTGCTAAAGTTACTTCAAACTGTAGCTCGGATAACTGTCTTGGGTAATACGCGCCGTGATTCGTAATCACTTCAAAGTCTAATGGTATGACATACTTGCTACCATAGGCGGTCTTTATTCGCTTTGCGTCTGCCACTGCGGTTTCTCCGCTGCCGTCAGTAGGTTGCGTTTTCGTAGGTGTGCGGACCTTACGTAGAATGACACTACCAATTCCTTGTTCTATCCTTTGCGCGCGGTCAAAGGCTGTCAACCATAAGTCTTTGTACGTGGTATACAGATCGTACCTATTTAAGTCCAGCAAGGATTCCCCGGCGAACTTTACGCGCATCTTAGAAACAATGTTGCGACCCACGTTGTTAACGATAATCCTTTCATCTGTGGGGCTTGACTGCACCGCTAGGTCGAACCTTAAAGCCAAGGTTCCGGGTACTAAGACTAGGTTATCCGTTAGGCGGGGCACGCCTACGTACAAGGTTTCTCCTGGTTTTGCGCTAGAAGGTGTGAATGTGACCCGGTGAAAGGTGCGTTCTGCTTTCAGTCCGCCAACCTGCTTAGGTAATACGTTGGGGTTTAACTTTGAGCTTATCATATATAATGGAAGTAGAAGGAACGGATTTTGACCCCCTTACCGAAGAAGGTCAAGTTGACATTAACGATGACGAATTCGACGCATGGACTCAAGGTGCGGAAACCGATCCCCTAGTTTACGACGCAGCCTTAGAAAATAAGTATGGTAGCAGATGGGAACGCGCCAAAGCCACCTTAAGAGACATGTGGTCATCTAAAAAGCCCAACGAACCCATCCCCGAGTACTTGGAGCTTCAAAACGTGGAGCAGCCAGAGGCAACCGCGCGGGAAACCGTAGAGTGGGCAATGGAAGAACTAAGGATGCGTTATTCCCCCCTCGATGCCGACGGCATAAGACTCACAGAACGCGGAAACAGAGTCCTCGTAAGCGTCAGAGACCTGAGGTATCCCGACAAAGACCGCTGGACGAAACCACAGCTCCTTTTCGACGAAAATGGCTCGGTCAAGGTCAACGTGGCAAGACTAAGGGGCTTTCAAGAGGCCACCCGAAGCATGTTAGAAGGCTTGGAAGCATTGAACGAAAGGATTGCGCTAGAAAAACGCGCTATCGAACTGCAAAAAACGTTAAAAGAAAGGGAGGAAGAATACGCAAAGCAAACTCAGCTAATTGTCGATGCTGAAAAAAAGTTCGGTAATGAAAGGATGATAGAAATGAGAAACCACTTGGATAAAGCCCTGCGCGATAGGGATAAAGCGCAAAGGGACCTGGAGGAGGCCAAAAGCTCTGGCGCCTCAGCGGAAGCGCTGCGGGAAACGTTGGAAGAAAGGGAGGAAGAATACATGAAGCAAAACCAACGACTCGCCGACGCACATAGGAGGGAAGTCGAATTTAAAAATCAAGAAATAAGTGAGCTGGTAGACCAAAGAACCCGAATTCGACGTGAAAGAAATCAGGCTCAAAGGGCTCTTAACCTCGCCCTGCAAGAGTTAGACTTAATTAGAGACGATACCGAAAACCTACAAACCACCATAGCCGGCTCTTTGGTGGAAAGGCGGCGGTTAATGGCTGAAATCAATACTAAGGAAGAACAAATCCGGCAAAGAGATCAGGCTATCGAAGACCTGGAGGGGCAAATAGAGCGGCAGCAGGAAGTAATCGAGGACCAAGCTCGTCCCGAGGAAGAAAGGGAAGCAGCTCAAAAGGAAGTAGATACGCTCGAAATACGCCTTGCGGAATTGCGGGCTCAAAAGGAAAACCTGGAAAAAGAGCTGGGGCTTACCACCAAGGAAAAGGTAAAAAGAGCTCTGGTGAAGTATGGTATTCCGCTGGCATTTGCGGTCGCTATTTCGAGCGTAGTAGGAGTTATCCTATCCACGCTTAAGGCTACGGGCGCAGGCGTAAAGAAATTAGGCAATGGGCTGACGGACTTGGGAAAAAAGATGGCAGCCGGTCTTCCTGGGCTGCTGGGTTCGGTCGTTTCCTTGGCACTTAGGGCCGGCGGAGAACTGCTAAAGTTTGTGGGGAATAACATTTGGATCTTGGTTGTTGCTATTGGAGTGGTACTCCTGAAGAAGATGAAGGGTTGATCTTATCCTTGTGTATTACTGGTGGCTTATCGTCGTCAGGCATCCGAGGCGTCCTCGACTGGGGATAAGTAAAGATAGTATTCACGCCGCCTTGATAATGCGGAACTAGCGGCAACACACTCATGGTGCTAATGGGCTTGTGATTCCAAGTAGCATCCGTCGAAGGGTTAACGGTCGGGGCGGCATTTATTCGTATGCGTCCGTTACCATCGCTGGGGCGAACTTGAAGCTTCGCATATTGGCAATTAGCAATCATATGGAAAGTTACCGGTGTTATGTCTTCCCCTTGCGGAGGAACGGGCTCCGACGAAAAATGAGTTGGATGCCTGGTATTACTTTTTACCCTGTATGGCGGTAATGGGTGGTTATTCTCATCAACGATCCTAAAACCGGCATTGCATGAGTACCCCGCCGAAATACAAATAGTGCACATGATCAATCCCAGGCCTCCAACCTCCACCCACAATCCGGCGTCTTGCCACTTGTCGCCCACGTACTCCTTTTCCTCCAGGTAATGGAGAAACCAATCTTCCTTCGCGTGTGGGTTCATATATTTCAGCAAATAAATTTGCTTCTAAAGGCTAAGCACCGTAAGAGTGCTAATGGTAGCGTGATTATAAGGTCGATCTCTTTGGTCATGTATGCTATTTATCGTTACTACGCCCGTGTCGTCTACGCGCATTTGCAGCTTTACCTTCCCGTGGCAATCGGCAACCATGTGGAAAGTCCAAACCGAGATGTTTTCGGCGCTGCCAGGGTTTGGCTCTACGGAGAAATGCGTAGGCTCCCTGTTGTTTGTCTTCACACGCATAGGCTGCAGTACGCCATTCTCATCCAGGAACCTAAAGCCCACGTTGGCGTGACTACTCGTGCCAATGCAAATACTACAAAGGATTAACTTCTTTCCTGAGTAGTTCAGATCCACGGACATCCCGGCGACATCGACCCAAGATGCCTGGGTGTATTTTTTCTCGCCTGTGTAAGTCGTATAGACACAATCTACTCCAGCTACGTAGGGGTTGTTCATCGCCATATATAATAACTCAGACCAACACCCGCGACTGCTAGGCCGGCTTTTAATAAGTTATGGTCATATTCCTCTTCTTTTTTAGGCGCTCGGTATACTTCTTTTGTTAGCTGCACTTTCTTAGGTGGTTGCGTATGGTGCACTTTTTTAGGCTGTTCAACAAAGTGCCTTCTAATAGTGTCAGAGTTCACGTCATTCACCCCAAACTTCATATCCTTAGTAGCTCGTTGAAGTTTGTTGTTGTATCCTACTACAGAGCCAGTATTTATAGATAAATTACTAGGCATTAACCAACAACCCGGGGCTACTGCATAGTCCAACCTTGCCTTAGAATTTTGTATAGCTAGTTGGTAACGCTGTACTCCCTTGCTAATGTCGCCCTCCAAGATTGAACTTTCGAATAAGATCAAGGCTTCGGCTCGCGTCTCTTCTGCGGCGCCCGTATTTCCAATTATGCTGGATCGGGTGTTTACCTGAGCTCCCAAAATGGAATACACGTAAGCTTCTATGCTGCGGTTCAAACGGGCAAGGCCGGCTTTGGTTAGTCCTTTACCTTCTGGGGGTATGAAATTAAAGTATTGCTTCGTTTGCTCGTCGTTGGTAATTTTGATAATCAGTGGATTAGCCCCGGCATACTTACCACCCTCGTCTTTGAACAAAGGTCCATCGCGGACTTGCTTGGTAGTTTTGGTATTTGGTTCGAAGAAGGTGCTGCTGTCGTAGGTTTCTTTGTGATACCCAGTGTCCCACTGCAACCGCAGCGTATGCACTTCCTTATCGCTTAGCTCGTGCCCACCAATCCCCCAATAAGCCCAAACGTGTCCCAGCCCATTGTTAGCGCCCGTAGTGCATCGGAAATCCTTCCCTACGACACCAAACTCCTTACGAAGTCTATCATAAGCCGGCACGCTGTATTTGTTATCTCTTGGATAAAACGTGGCATCTCCCGGCAGTGCAATAACACCCATCTCATGCAGTATTCTTCTAACCGTGAAGTGAAAGTGAAACATAAATATCGAATTCTTCATCAAGTTTGCGCTTACCCCACAACCGCTGGTGGCGCACCAAACCGCAAAGTTTAGTTGCTGCGGCCAATAACGCATGTTAGGACCACTTAACCATTCATGAGATTCCTTGGCGGTGGTATGAATAATGGGTACGTCTTTGAAGATATCTCGCACCTTTAACGGAAAGGAATGATTGTTAGAGACCCGCATGTTCAACGTTAGGTCCAGGCTTGGGTGTTTATCAAATGAAACTGCGGGTATCGGATAAGTACTGGTACCCAGCAATAATTCCTTTGACCAACCGGGTTCAACATGCGTTGGCGCTGGCGTTGGCTTATGCATTGGCGAATGCTTCAGTTGATCGTCTATTTGATTAACCAGCGTAGGCTTCAAATCCTCGTTGCTGTACATCCTGGAGCCGTTGAAGTAAATCCCATCAGGCCTCCTTTCGAACTTACTAGGGTCTGCATGCGGAAACATCTTCCTAAAGGCCCTCCAGTTCCAGTAATCCCGGTTGTCGTGATGTGGCTGCTCCTCAATATCATTCCCAAAAGCGTCGTACATTAGTATATATAATGGATGTTATACCATCAGCACCTCAGTTGTTCCCAGATGTTCCCAATTATCACACTACGGCACCAATAACGGATGCCGAAAACTTTCGTTTAAACAAGGCGAACTTAATCCTGGCTTACTTGGAAGGGCAGACGAAACACTACGAAAAAGTTAGGAAGAAATACGTCAGAGCCCGGAGTACGCTACATAAGATTGCGATAACTTCAGGATCCATATCCATTGTGTTAACGGGCTCCGGCGTTGCTACTTCGCTTACTGGGCCGGGAATAATCGTTGGAGTTCCTTTGGCCGGCGTTGGGGCAGCCTGTGGTATTATTTCTGCTGTTGCTACGGGTATTATAAAACAGTTGTCAAGCAAAATATCCAAGCATGACACGACAATAGCTCTGTCAAGGGCTAAAGTAAATACGATTACCGATCTTGTCTCAAAGGCTTTGCGTGACAGAAAGATAGATGATGTAGAATTTTCGCTTATCTTAGCCGAAGAAGACAAATACGAGAAATTAAAGTCGGACATAAGGAACAAAAAAACAGTCGTAAAAGATCTTTCCGAGGAATCTCGCAAAAAGATCTACCAAGAAGCAAAAGAGGAGCTTCAAAGAAAACTCGCTCAGTAAATATTTACTTTGAAAAAAGCGTGACAGGATTCTATTTACATATTGAACGCCGGCTGTCTGGTTCATATGCAAATTAGTTTCACAAAATATTACACAAAATATTACACAGCCTGCATCGTTTTCACAAAACATTACACAGCCTGCATCGTTTTCACAAAATATTACACAGATGTGAAAAAACTTGTGTAAAATCATCGCCTGGGAATCCATCCCAAGAGGGGATGGTTGGGGTCTATTTCGTAAAATATTTCGTAAATTACGTCAGGGTAGTAGGGAATATCCTTATCCAGCCGACAAAACATCCACTCGGCTCTGCTCATATCAGAAACCTCGGGAATAGACTTACCGGTAATTTCAGACAAAAGGTAGGGAATAGCTTTGTAATATTTCCCTAGTTTTAATTTTTTCAGCGTTTTCCGTAGACTTTGTGGGGTTGGCTCTTCTAAATGGTCTATGATTTTCTTCTTTACTTCGTTATTTAAATATACCGGTCGATAACCTTGGATATGACTCATCCAGTCTCTAAAGTATTTTATTCTTTTGTATGGGGTCTTCTTACGACCTCCATTGGCGTAATACTGCTCTCTGGTAGCATTTGGTACGGCATTACGAATATTCTTACCACACTCGTAACACTGTGCTGACGTGTCATCTTCTATTTGCATTTTCTCATTGCAGCACCAGAAACCTTGGGGTTTTGGTATGTTAACTCTAGGTCTTAGACAAATCACACAGAAACCATTGGCAAACTTCCTACATTCGTGCATCGTATATTTATGGAATATCTTTACCAAAATACCTGCGCACGGGTAATTCCCGCTGCGGACGGCAACCACTTGAGGCGGGAAATCCCCGGCGTTCCCGGTACCCCTTTCGCGAGTCCCCCTTACTGCTGCTCCATTTCCCATTATTTTTTCGAGTTCGTCAGTCATGTTCAACTTCCTCTTAGTCAAAACAATTTTATTTTGTTTACAGTTTCGACTATTGCAAGAGGTATTAAGTATCGTGTCTACCGTATGGAACAGGTTTTAAAATTATCAATTCGCGAATCTTTCTTCCTCTACTTGTGATGACTTTTTCGCTAAGTTTACATAGAGTTTTTTAAGAGTTTTATTTCTCTTTTTCCATGCAAAGTTCTTTACATTTTTTCAATGTTTGTATATTATGGTTTCAAGCTTCTCTGAGTAGCAGAATCTAAATGGCAGGTTTTCGTTTTCTTATTCAGTGAAAGAAAACCGAAAAAGATTTTTTTTCATACTTATCCACTCAAGAAAATATCATATTCCAAAACCTTTACAAGGAGCATCAACGTTTACTATAATAAAACTTCCAAGTGTTCCTCGATTTAATGTTCACTAGAACTTCAATTCTATTCTATTCTATACATTCTATAATTTTTATTACAACTATTACAGGTGGACTACATCAACCAAGGCCACCCAAAATTTTTAACCAAATTTACAAATCATGTTTTTAACGCTGTAACGGGTGAATTCTAGATTTTAAACTGTTTTTTTTTTCACTCCTGAACATACATACACGCACTCGTAGAAAGATAGATATATGATTTTGAAGTAGTGAAAAATATTAAAATTTTACTGGTTGGCCTATTGGTTGGTGTAGTCGCACTGTAAAAAATAAATTTGGTTTAGCTATTTTAAAATATCTTATTAGTTTTTTTGTTTTTTTTTTGGCTACATTTCTATAACGGGACGGTCAATCTATAACATGATAAAGAAACAGGAAACTAAAAACGACCAGCAAGAAAGGTGTTTTTTTGAAATTGAAATTTGATTGTGCGATTAATTACAACTGCACGCGAAACAGGAACCTACTAGCGAAAAGGCTAAACATGAGTATGGCTTAGTTAGTGAAAGATAGAATTATCCGAAAAGTTCAAAAACTGTAAAAGTTAGACTCGAAGAAGCAAGTTAGTGAAGAGTTCACTTGCACTGGAAATTGTGCTTGCGGTATCTTGAAAATCCTTTTGGGTTTTTATTGTTTGCTTTTTTTGTTTTCGTTTAATGAGCAAAAAGCTGAATTGATTTGATTTTAATGAATCTGCAGAAAAGAAATTTGAAAAATACTTTGCTTGAAATCATCTTCCTATTACTTTTAAGTCCCTTCTATTCAAAGCTAAATTAAGCTTAATTTTTAATCTGTTCTGTTACCAAAAAAAAATTACTTCTTTAAATGTACCTTTTTCAGATCTTCTTTCCTGTC
Organism: Actinia tenebrosa; assembly: GCF_029948245.1. NCBI lineage: Eukaryota > Metazoa > Cnidaria > Anthozoa > Actiniaria > Actiniidae > Actinia > Actinia tenebrosa. The sequence continues at coordinate 2,011,320 of NW_028292586.1, read as the reverse complement.
TTTCCTGAAGAAATCCTTTAATATAGTTGCGCATTTGTTTGTTGCTACTTTGTGCTATGTTTCCAAATGAGTATGATAAATTGTCTCGTAATAGCTTTTAGTAGCGTCACACAAAGGGACGTGGTCACTTGGTTTTCTATTTGCTGACTCATTAAACATTTCAGGTGTCCATGTAACGTAGGATTCGTATATAAGATAACGATTTTTACTGTTGACATTTTTACTGCGGAAGAAGTCATTTAGCGCAGATTTTGAGCGAGTCCAAAAGGAAGGTTCCTGTCTCTACCAATCAAAATGGGGTCAACCCAAATCATCCAATCACGACGCTCGAATTTGGAAGCCGTTTGAGTGTTTGGCACGTTTAAATGCATATGCATGTTTTTCTATACGTGAAGGACATTTTGACAAACTTAATTTAGTTCAGTAATGCGTTGGCAAAAATACGTAAATAGAATCGTCAAAAATGAAGAAGTGACGGCGATGACTCGATGAGGATGTTAAAATTTTGACGTAAGTGAAAGATTTTAAAGATATCGTAAAACAATATTGATATTTAACTAAAGAAAGGAAGAAAGAAAGAAAGAAAGATGGATCGATTGATTAACTGTTAGCTGAGTGGAATACCGATTAAATAAAAATGAATGAAACGAATGAATGAATGAATAAATGAATGGATGGATGGCATAGATGGATGGATGGATTGATAGATGAGTGAATGAATGAATGACGAATGAATGAATGATTGGGTGGGTGGGTTTATGAAACAATGAACGAACAAGCCATAGCATTAATGAAAGAATGAAATACAATAATTACAATATAAAAAGACTGAATATTATTAGGAATTGAAAATATTAAGATAACGTAGAGAAAGATAAGAGTAAAGTGAGCATGATGTAAAATAATTGATACATAAAGAATATACAAAACACATCTTAATTAAATTTAAAGCCAAAACACTCTCACGTTTCATCATATGAAAGACTGAGAGTTTCAGCGGGGTAGCTCAAATATTTCCAAAAATCAAAAGAAACCAAAAAGGAAGCTTCGAGGGACATACAATTATTAAAGGCATTTCGGCTTAATCTCCGGAAGGCTGACACTTTTAAAGCAATCTTTTGGTACATTTAATCTAAGAGATCATCAAAGAACGAACCGAAGCCATTACTTACTACTTTTAATGTTTAATTAGTTATTATGGTTGTCTAAAACATTCTCTGGGCTGATCTAAGTCAGGGCATGGCTAACTCACAGATCAAACCCTAAAACAACCTCTGGGCTGATCTAAGTCAGGGCATGGCTAACTCACAGATCAAACCCTAAAACAACCTCTGGGCTGATCTAAGTCAGGGCATGGCTAACTCACAGATCAAACCCTAAAACAACCTCTGGGCTGATCTAAGTCAGGGCATGGCTAACTCACAGATTGAACCCTGAAACAACCTCTGGGCTGATCTAAGTCAGGGCATGGCTAATTCACAGATTGAACCCTGAAACAACCTCTGGGCTGATCTAAGTCAGGGCATGGCTAACTCACAGATTGAACCCTGAAACAACCTCTGGGCTGATCTAAGTCAGGGCATGGCTAACTCACAGATTGAACTCTGAAACAACCTCTGGGCTGATCTCAGTCAGGGCATGGCTAACTCACAGATTGAACTCTGAAACAACCTCTGGGCTGATCTAAGTCAGGGCATGGCTAACTCACAGATTGAACCCTGAAACAACCTCTGGGCTGATCTAAGTCAGGGCATATTCTGCACAAGAGGGTAACCCTGCGAAAATGAATCTGCAGTCAAGGAACACAGCGGTATTTTACGAATTTGAAAGAGTTATATTACTGCAGTGATAAACAGAACACTGGTCCATCAAAGTTTTTCATCATTCTCATTCAAATATAAACGGGCGCAAATACAAAAGTTTTAGCAAGGAACCAAAAACCCTTTCAAGTGCTTCGTTTTGTTCAAGGCTTCACTAACCAATCAAAATGCTGGGAAGTCTCTCTTTTATTCGTCTATATGTTGTAATTCGCCGTCTAGGTCGTAATTAAAAAAGATGATTGTGAATTAAGTATTTAACTACCTTCTAGAAAAAGACGCTTAAAATATAGAACTAGATTTCTTGTAAATCAATAGTTTATCGAAAAAATATTTTAAAATAAATTGGAAAATTCGGGAAAGAATACAAAATTTGCGAACATCTTTTGTGTAGTATTGATAGGATTAAAAAAATACACATCACGAATTAAAACAATTAATATTTTCCAAAGCTCTGTTTTATCTTAAATGCATTAGTATTATAAGATAATGAAATAAGACCGCGATATCCTTTAGGAACCAGAACGCCTAGTTAATGAAATATCGACACAAAGTTCGATGTAAATGCTTTGAGAGTTATATTCTTAGGCAATATTGTTTTTGAAAAATATCGATAATTATATTAATTATATATATATTTAACTTAAACCCAATGCAATATTCAGTAAGGGTAGCACAACTTCATAGCTGGTAAAATGAATGATTAGACGAAACTAATGATAGCAGAAAATTGCAAAATCTATGACTAATCGTAGTCCGAGGTTTGCAAAGAATAATCTTTTAAATTTTACGTTAATTGAAATGCGTATTTTTGCCATTCTTTTTAAAACTCGATTCCATTTATTAGCAATTAGTTCATTGAGTCGTGTTTTTGTTCGTTGGATCGTAGTTAATACAGTTCAAAACATTTTTTCTTACCTTTCAAAAGTTCAGTTTTCCTTAATCAGGCTTTAATTCAAAAGGCAAACAGATTTCAGATTAAGAGACGACGTTAACCGATGACTTGTTATAATGGTTCTTGTCAGTGGTAACCCTTGGTAATTCAAAGCTGTCCGTGATCCATGTGGTATTTCGACAAATGCTTAATGGCCATCTGGCAAAAATTTTTAAGACTCAGCACTTAGGGGGAAAATAATACTACTATAAATTGGCGTCTTATACTTAGCAATCAGCTTTGCGTCAAGGGTGCAGACGGCTTGGCCTTGCCAATTCTTCTTGAGCCCGTGATCATTTCGGTCTCCGTCGAAAAAATCAAAGGAGTTGGTGAATGTTGTTGGTGATGTGATTGGTCAACACAACCGGTCACTGTTGAATAGGAGTCTTATTGGGCAGAAAAATGGCTTGCTTTTATCTCTCAAACTCTAGCATATTCGGAAGTGGGCTATTTATCTCATAGCCTTGAAAATAGAGTCAGCATGACTTTTACTTGCTTAAGTAATTCAAAGTCACTATTGATTTAGAGTCTTATTGGGCAGAAAAATGGCTTGCTTTTATCTCTCAAAATCTATAGCATATTCTTATTAGGGCGTTCCTATTTCACTTTTTTTCTTTTGTTTTTCTAATCATTTCGACTAGATGTCGCGATCTAGTCTACATCACAAAAACTCATTATCTTTAATTCCTTTTTCTAATTTCTTTGACTTCGTTTTGATTCGATTGTCGTTGAACGGAGACGTGAGTCTTCCGTCAATTACTTTTCATCCCTACCTTGGTAAACAAACTGCTTTCTTTTTCTCTGGCAGAAATGAGTTGTAAGAAGTAATTTTTAAATCCTCAGATCTTATATTGACTGCTGCGGAAAAATCGTGCAAGCATTGGAAATAATTTGACTGAAGGTGGTTGATTTTTTTTCGTTGAATATTAAATTAATGAAAACTATACAACTTTGAGTGTTAAAGAAAGTACACATTAACAAAAAATTATCGATGCAATTTGCGAACACATCACAACTCAATCAACTGAGACAAAAATCGCGTCAGATCATTTGAACGTGATTGGATAAGAGGAATTTTCTCGCTCTTTGATTGGTTCAAAACGAAAGCCACTTGATAGTCGAGATCAATCTCCCGTTTCATTCTAATATAGATACAAAATGATCTCCCAAGATAAAATTTATGGGAAAAAATCAACGTACCTGACTGTTGTTCTGCTTGAAGCAAGTTAGAGAGTATACTAATCCCAATCAATGATGACAAAGTTACAGTATCTGTACAACGATTATATAGAGTAACACCAATTGATTTATTATCTAGAAGTGACGTGAGCGAGCGTAAGTTATAGCGGATATCACAGCAAGGGTCACGTAAATATGAATCTAGAAAATACACACGTCATGTTGCGAACGTTTTTACCGACATGTTTTCTGGCGAAAGAGAAAAACAAAAATGGAGACTGAAGAGAGAGAGAGAGAGAGAAGAAAGAGGGCAACAAGTTTATAAGTGTTTGACTTTTGGGTGTTATCCTCTTGAAATATAGACTTCACTTCACTTCACTTCACAGAAAGTAAAAGAGAGATAATGAGAAGAAAGAGGGCAACAAGTTTATAAGTGTTTCACTTTTAGGTGTTATCCTCTTGAAATAAAGACTTCACTTCACTTCACTTCACTTCACAGAAAGTAAAAGAGAGAGAGAGAGGAGAAAGAAAGAAAGAAAAGGAAAGAAACAAACAAAGTAAAAAAGAAACAAAGAAACAAATAAGCTAACAAATATACAAACGTAGAATGAAAGAGAGAAAATAAGAAACAAAGTAGATGAAAAAAGAAACGAAGAAAGAAAGAAAAAATGAAAGAAAGAGAAAAGTGTTTCTTTACGCGAAAAGATTATAAATAAATATTATAGGAAAAGAACCATGGTTTACCCGAAGGCGATAGAAATCGAATTTCTAGAAGAAGAATTGGAAACAATGACTAATACGTTTGCTTAATTACCAAAGCAAAGTGTCAGTTGTTTAGTTTTTCACATTTTATTTTGAAGTCATAAAAATGACTCATAGTTCAGTGATTATAGACAAATTACTAGACTATTGTCGTTAGGTTTTTATCGTTAGAATATTCTACCAAGCCATTTATTCATGCACACATCCATGCATCCTGCTATCTATGTATCCATGCATGCATTCATCCAATCCCATACGTCCATATCTCTGTCCATCCGTCCATCCAATAGACATCTGTATTAGCGCAATATTTTCCGTCCGTCCGTCCGTCCGTCCGTCCGTCCGTCCATCCATCCATCTATCCGTCCTCCCATCCCTCCCTCCCTCCATCTATCCTCCCATCCATCCATCCATCCGTCCTCTCATCCCTCCCTCCCTCCATCCATCCTCCCATCCATCCATCCATCCATCCATTCATTTAATACTTTCATTCTCATTAAGCAGTCATTTCGACAAGTTCGTATGCAAAACGAAGGCACGCAACCTTCAGCTTACCAAAACAAAGTGAATCTATTTTTAAGTTTGTTGCGGGGTTCTAAAGCAAGTATTTGTCACTCTTAATGGCTGCCATTCTCCCATTACATTATTTTAAAAACCAGGAACTAAAGCACAAATCAAGTACCCCACTCGGTGTGCTATGCCCTCAGGGTAAGGAGTAAAATTACGCCATTAGATTGGTGATAAATCCAATCAGAATTATTTCTATTTTATGATAAAATTAAATCAATTTTTAAAAAAGTTAAAATTGGTAATTCTATTGTATAATATTTTTGTTATCTTCTCTCTTTCTCAAAATTGATCTTAAAGAAGAAAAAATTATAAATTATTTATCTGATAAGTTTTCAAAAATCCTTTTAAAAACACAGTAATGGAAATATAATCCACGAAATCGAACCATGAGAGCCGAAGAAAACCCCTAGCATCAAGGAAAAGTACAGGTAGCCCAAGTTTGGTTTCTGTGGTGTCATGTTATAAGGAAATGTATAGGGATTCTTCAAAAAAAATTCTTACTGGTGGGGGAAAAATCTTAAAACGGGTTAAATTCAAAAAATAACCACACAGAGTGAATTAAGTGCTATTTCCTAATGATCGGGTAAATTTTCAAGGCTTTATTTCACGTTTCAATGATTTTACTGAAATTTTTGAAGAATCCCCATACATTTCCTTATAGCAGGACACCACAGAAACCAAGCTTGGGCTACCTGTGGAAAAAGCTGGAGATTTTCAAAGAAGAAAAAATGAGCAAATTGAACAAAGTCGTTCGTCGATGAAGAGGCTTCACGAATTTGCAACGTCCCCTGTGATTGGTTAGGTTTAGGGTCGGGGTTGGGGAAAGATCGTCGTTTTCTATTGTTCTACGCATGTGCGCCCTCCAATAGGATCACATCTTGCAAATTCGTGAAGGACGACCCCGATGAAGTTTTGACTGATATCTAATTGAAAAGTCCAGAATGGATTCACAGAATAGGATCACATCTTGCAAATTCGTGAAGGACGACCCCGATGAAGTTTTGACTGATATCTAATTGAAAAGTCCAGAATGGATTCACAGATTGTTCAATAATCTTTTGTTTAATTACTAAAATTGAGTTCAGTTTTCACACTTTCAATTAGCCTTTCCGGAATTGTAGAAAGGCATTGTGGGGCTGGCTTGAGGAACGTTTCCCCACCAGTCAGTTGAAATTTTATGCAACGAGAAACGAAAGAAATTTGAAAATTAACACGGCAATTCAGATTTTCTTATACTTTTATACTACCTTCAAGCGATATAGACGCCATAAAAGTATTAAAACGTTCCCTAAAACAGCCCCATGATACAATTTCCTCCGAACTTTCCTGTCTTCTTGAGGTGTGTTTTGTTAAGTGACGTCATTGTCACATATGGTAATCAAGGTATTAATTCTGAGTAAGGTGGTGACCATGGACTTTTACTTTCTGTAATCTGTTCAATTAGTTTGACCTTAAAGAAATATTTCGTAACTGATTTTGAGTCCAAAGCCGAAATTCCTTATCAATAATTTTTATGAATTTAAGATAAAGTATTTCGAAAATGATAAACGTGGCCTCTATAGATTATAATAAACTTTTCAGCAACAGGCAATCACAAATATTTCAGTGTTATAGTTTACATTATTTACGTTTGTTGAGCTACCTTGAGTATATTTTAGCACAGTAAAACTACTAACAAAGAAAAAAAATCAAGGCTAGATTATTGTAATCTTCATCAACAATTCATCACAAGATATAAATTTTTACACCGCCTTGTTTTAAGTTAATACTTATAAGTCTATTGACCTACCTTAAGTATAATTTAGCAGAATAAAACTAACGACAAATATTCGAGGCTACACTATCATAGCCATCAGCAACAATTAACCACACAGATAACTCTTTTATACCTTATTTTAAGTCAATACTTACAGTTTGTGAGCTACCTTGAGTATAATTTAGTCGTAAATGTCCACGAAAATTCGAAAGGCTTGTTTGGTTTGTTTGAGAAAAACGTGATTTTCGGTCAATAGACTGTTAGCTTTCCGGTTTCTTAGTTTTGTCGTGCAGTATATAAACCGAAACAACCACGAAATGCTAATTACTCATTTCATGATATCAAGCTTTTGTTCAACATGAGTGGCGAAACTGATAGTGAACCACATTGTCAGCTGTAGATGATAAGACATGTTAATTAACTGTGGTAAAAACTAACCAAAAAGATCGTGGTATAGATGATTAGCTATTTTGAGGTTAAGGAAAAGATTGGGTTGGGTTGGAATTACAGTGCATTGCGGTAATGTTTTAGCGGAAATAGACCCAAGATGGCATTTCTTTCATCCCCTAAGACATTCACACAATCCATTTTAATGCTTTCTCGACCCAGTCTTTTGCTCAGCCATTCTGAGGTTGAGGAAAAGACTGGTACGGGTTGGAATAACAGTGCATTGTGGGAATATTTTAGCGGACATAGATCCAAGATGGCTTTTCTTTGATCCTCTTAAACAGTCCCACAATGCAATGTAATTCCAACCCGAACCAGTCTTTTTCTCAACAATGACCTATACCAATGCTTAAATGTTGTGTTTTAAAACCATCTCAAAATGATTTTAAAAATTAAAAAATTTTCACAACAGCCATGTTGGAGGGCAGGAAGAATGGAATGTATATTTACAGGACAAAAGATTTCATTTTCCAATGGATTTTTTAAATATTTTTTATTTTTTTGCCCTACAACAATTTTTTTGGTCTCTTTTCCTTATATTTCGTATATACGTTTTTTTTACCTACCTCCTCCTCTTACATTTTTTTAAAGTGGATGTCTCAATTACTTACAATGATATACACATATTAATATTTTTACTATTCATGTTGCTTTTATTTTTCATTATTATTATTATTATTATTATTATTATTATTTTAATTATTTTTTGCCCTACAACATACACCCTTCTCATAATGGCTAATGAACGCACGGAAACGAGGTCACCCAGTCATCTTGCAAGGTTGAGCCAAGCTGCTCATTCAAAATAAAGGCTGTTAGCGCTAATTCAGATCAAAACAAAAGTCATTTTTTATACTTTTCTTCTTTAAAGTCATTTCATGTAATTTTATATCTTTTATCGTGAAATAATGACTGGGTGACCTCGTTTTCGTGCACTTGTCAGCCATTATGAAAAGGGATGTATGTCTGGCGTTTAAACCCATTTATTTATTTCATGAAAGGTTTTCCTCCCTCCACGAGGATCAGCACTTCCAAATGATACACCAGTTTTGCATTTACTGCGGTTTTTGAAGACTACAGGCTAATTTTTTCAGGTAAGATTTGTTTATATATCAGGCGGACCTCTTGCATGGGACGTCACAGCAGCTCAATTTAAACGACACAAAAGAATTTCAATCTTATGAGAATTTGAAACCTATAGTTATGTCCTTCAAATTTAGCTGCATTCCGACGTGAAGGGGCTTTACAGATACCATTAAAGTCCTAAATCTAGCAGATTATCTTGATTTTATTGATTCTAAACTAGGACGAGTACGGACCCCCTATTTAGAAAGTAGAAGTGGTTTTTGTTTTGCAAAGCTACAGCCTTTTTGTATTTGATTCTTCAAATAGACTTCTTTAAGCCCCGTCCACACGTATCCGGAAATTTTTGTATCCGCAATTTTTTTTTTTTTTGCGGATACGAAAATGTTCGCGTCCAAACGCAGCGTATTCGAATCGTTTTCGAATCGTTTTCACTGTCCACACGTATCTGGAAATTTCTTGATCCGCCCTGATGCACGCTAGTGCCTAGTCCCTTTGACGGACAGTTTTTCCTATTGAGCATGCGCACATCGTGTTTACGTCATCGTATTCGAAAATTTGCGGATACGACCGTCCACACGTATCCGAATTCGGAGCGTATTCGAAAATTTCAACTCTGGAGACCGTTTTCGAAAATGTCCGGATACGGATACAAAAATTCCGGACACGTGTGGACGGGACCTTAGCTTCGTTTTTTTGTTGTGCACATTCCAGAATATGTGATGCCACTCTTGGGAGTTGATTCTTTCATGTGTAAATATTTTAGTATGTTTGTCATAAAAGAGCAATTATCAAGGGAATGTCATGTGATCTGAAATGGGCAATTTGCATACGAAGGTACAAAGGTCTATTACAGCCCTTTTCTTTTTTTTTTTTTTTTTTTTTTTTTGTCGCAACAAAATTCATTTTTTCTACACGTATGCCGAAGAATGGAAAACATAGCCTGCGTCACATCCGATGAAACAAAGCTGGGTATTTTGTAGGACGTTACGTTGCTGAAAGACCTACTGCCGCTTCCCATCATTGTGACTGATTGACGTATCATCTGGCAAAATAGGTTCAAAGTTTTACTTTTTAAAGTTTATATACAGAGTTTATTTGTAACGGCCACACAGATTCAGAGCTTGGGGTTCCTGTGGTGTCTTCCGATTGACGCGTGTGCCATTTTTCGGAAGTATAAATTTCCCGCTCTTTTCTTACCATTAGCAAATGAATTTCAAGCCGATTATTGGATTGGTTTAAATGGTTAGCGCCCTTGGTTTTTGTTGCAAGAACATATAGTACGTATTTATATAGTGATCTGGTAGTCATTCTCAACGACAAAGATAATTAGTTCGTAAGCTACTTTGAAACCTGAATTTCTTTGGGTAGACAACTGCATGACCAGATGTATGGTAACAGGTTAAGGGGATGATACCATATTTGAACAATGACGTCATGACCACTGACCCCACACAGATAGAAGCCAAATTTAATCAAATGTTTTTCTTGAATTTTTGTTGTATGGCCTTATGGCTGCATAGGCTCAATTCTATTCGTACGATCTTTGGATTCAACTTCCATCCGAAAGCCTAAGTTTTAGCATCGATTTGTTCGTCCGATTGAATCTTGCAGACTCGGGTCAGCGAACATTCCACCGCACGATGCCTCTCCCCAGGCTCGCGCACCACATCACTACCGAGTGCCGGTTCGATCTGGGTTCTAAGCGAAGTACTTAATTTGAAGAACGGCTGAAACATTCTTTTAAAACTCTTCAAGGTTTCCCAATATCCTTTGCGAAACTTCTTGCTGGTCAGGCCGTAGAGGATTGGGTTGATGCATGACGTCATAAACACCAGTCCCACCGTGAAGTCATGAAACGACGTCTCGACTGACGACATTCCGTACGCGTAGAGTAACAGGTTTATCTGGTTTGGTAGCCAGCAAATCAGGATTGTCAAGGACGCCCCAAAAGCAATCTTCGTGATGTGTTTCCTTGGTTCTTTCATGTGCTGTTGAAATAACGAGCTGCTTTTCATCTTGTACAAGATATTGCTGTACATGACAGCGATCGCTATGAAGGGGAACAACGCCTTAGTAAAAAAGTTTATCGTGACTGTAACTTGCAGATGAGGTGTCCTGTCAAAGCTGCATCTTTGTCCTGAAGGGTTTTCAGGGATTATTTTGATATTGGGATGGC